>NW_027185363.1:860000-1030000 GCF_022577435.1 Embiotoca jacksoni | reverse complement strand
GGTAAGACAAGCATGTGCACACACACAGATACAGTAGGAAACACACATGTATGATATTTGTCTTATAACTAAACTTTACACCCACCTGCATGAAACACATCACTACAGGCATTTATGGCAACAAAAAAGAGACAGAAAGAGAAACAAAGGCACTCAAATGTGACGACACCCTAAAAATCACTGTTCTTCACGTACAACACGCATACTTCAAGATGTGTAAGAACTAAAACAGTTACCGAAAAGAAGTCTCTAACTTTGCAGCATTCTCAGATGAATAAACCACATTGTTTCACAGTTTCATGCACAAACGTTTGCTGGCAGAGTGAAGATTCCTATGGGTTCCTGTTAAAAAAAATCTTGAGTCATTTTAACACCATGGCTAACAAAGTAGTTATGTGTTTCATGATGTAATAATTTGTAATGTCACTCAAACAGAGCACCCACGCTCAGGCTCCCATTCCAACACAAATTTGCACAGCACAAATGTCAGAGTAAGACGCTGAATCAATGTTAACGTTTAAAGGGAAAGTGTTTCCCTACAGGCATCAATAAAGCACTGCATTAGTAAAATGAACTTTTTAATATTCTCTGTAGATGCAACATACCCAGCATAGTCTGATTTTACCAGTACATTTGTGATACACTGCAAATACATTTAACTCTGTGCCCATTTCTACACTTTTCCACGCATGCAGTCAAGCTTCCAGGCAGCAGGACTTATATCCATCCTCACACCTACGAAGATCCCAACCAGGCTGTCAGAGACTTTGCCAAAGAGATAGATGCTTCCAATATTCGTATAGAGAGAGTCATTGGAGCTGGTGAGTTGGCAGTGAAACAGCAAACGACTTTAATAACTCAAAAATGAACTTGTTTGAATTCTTAATCACTTCTAGGAAAAGTTTGCACGTCTAGACGATTCTTTTTAGAAATCAGTTGCACCAGTAAAATTAAATAATTGTGGATTTATAAGAAAAAATTCTGAATGCAATTTTGAGTCAATAAAAGACCTTATAAAGCTTCCAAAGTCAAAGATAAAAGAGCACAGATATTCATAAATTCTACAAGGTCTTATCTTTCAAAGTTTCAAAGTTATATTTTGTGTGTCTGCGTGTGTGTAGGAGAGTTTGGAGAGGTGTGCAGCGGTCGGCTGCGTGTGCAGGGGAAGAGGGAGATCTACGTGGCCATCAAGAGCCTGAAGGCGGGATACTCTGACAAACAGAGGAGAGACTTCCTGTCCGAGGCCTCCATCATGGGACAGTTTGACCACCCGAACATCATCAGGCTGGAGGGTGTCGTCACGAGATGTGAGTGATGACACACGTGTGACAAAACCTTTACTTCATCATGCGTGCGCAGGTGTAGGACCTGTTTCTGGAAACCTACACTCTCCTTTCAGCTCTGTGTATCTGTGCGTGTGTGTGGATGCCTGTCACATGCCTGTCTGAGACACACCAGAGCTCGTGGTGATGTAAATAAGAGCTGACCCTGGATCAGATAAAAGCTCCATTACCATGGTAACACACTGGTGACGCATGGCAGTGTGCATGCGCTGAAGACTGTCCACCTCTCAAATGGCCACTTGTTTACTTCACATGATTGTGTTGAGGCAATTAGAGTGAGTGTGTGTGTTCATGTAGGTGAGACAGAAACAGGCCTCGTTCAGCGAGATAGCTGATGCGTTATCACAGGGCCTCTCGCTCTCTCCATCACTTCCACCATCTCTCTCTCTCTCTCTCTCTCTCTCTCCATCTATCCCGCTCTCACCTCATAACCCGATCTCGTGCTCCTTCTTTCTCTCTCAGTCAGAGTCCATCTAATCTTTTCATTCAGTCGCTCCCTTTCTCTTTCTCACTGTCTGTCTCGTTCAGTCAATCCCAGTCTCCTCTTCTCGCCCTCTCGTACTCTTTCTCTCTCACTGTCATTCTCGCTCAGGGTCGGAGTGAGTAAACACTAAGTCGGTTAAGTTTTAACATCTTTATCCTCTGCGTTTTGGACCCACGGCCACACTCATGCTACATGCAGAAGTTGTGGCTGGCTTTTTTTTATGCAACAGGGCAGGTGAAAGCATTATGTTTTCAGGCGGCCTGTCCATTTTTTGTGAATGTGATATCTCAGAAATAGCTGGAGGGGGTTTCGTTAACTTGGACTCAAGGATGAACTGATACAATTTTGGGGGTCAAAGGTCACTGTTACCTCACATATGTTTCATTATTGTGAACGCAATATCTCAGGAACACATATTAATCTGGGCAGAAATGGATGTGAAGTGCAACTTCACTGGTTGGCGGAGGAATTTAACCATAAGGCGGTAATTTTAGTTGTTTATGCAATACACTGGAGCTCGCAGATTTACACAACTGGAAGGAACCACAAAAACAAGTTAAAGGTTTTGTATGCATGTCCCTGCCTTTATGACCCGACAGTTATCAAGATCAAAACGCAATACAGAGAATGTGAACTATTTATGTGATTATGAGCAGCACAGACAGCAGATCTTGATTAGTAATAATTCATAATTATAATCATTAACAACATCAAATTTAGCAGTGGAAAATAAGTAAACCTTTTCCTTCGTCCACCTACTTTAACTTCTGGGCTTTTGCAAAACAATGATTTAAGACACAAATTCTCCATCTGATATTTATGTTGATTTTTCCATCCAGCAGTTCTGGTAACTGGTAGCATTTATAACCCGCGATCAAGTCCTGATTTTCTGCTTGTTCAGATAACACACTACAACAGACAAATGTGTCAAGGGTAAGCACTACATTGCAAATTCAGCTGTTTTACAGCTACAACACAGTGAAGGTGATCACAGAAAGCAGGAGAGAACAGACTGTTTGGAGGTGCAACACTTACCTGTAAACACAAGTGTGGAGACTCACCCTTTTCATATTAACCTGGTCAGCATGGACGTAATCAGATATCTCATCTCTCTCCCGTGCTGTTTATGCTCCTCAGTGCTGCTGCTGTCCTCCTTCTCATCTGAAGGCTGATGTTTGTTAGAGATTTGTAGACAAGGACAGGGAAGAAAGAGAGTTGGTACAAAGAAACAGAATTGTAAACATGCAGACAGACAAATAAACCTCTGCCTTTCCCATCATCTTATTCCCTAAACACTTTCCCTTTGTTACACACACACACACACACACACACACACACACACACACACACACACACACACACACACACACACACACACACACACAAACAAGGTCCTTCAGTCCATCACACCCTGGTGCTCAGTGGCACTTAAGCCAACAACAAAAGAGCAAATGCATATGCACAGGCTTTTATCATGAATATTAATAATTCATAAGGTTAATTGGATGTGTTTTTTAGCATCATGAATATTCAGCAGCATACATATTACAAATGAGACCCCACTGCCTTTCTTATTTATTTCCTCTCTCGCTCTCTCTGACACGAGAGACATGTAACATCTAGACATGTAATTATGGCACTTTCTTTTCAGTAACAAGCATAATTCGGTTTTAAAATAACAGAATAAATTCAAGAGTTACTAAGATGACAAACCCTGAAATTTTATTGACGAAGGACAATGGCCCAGTAGGAACAGCTAAATAGCCGAACATTGATTTGACAAGGAAATACATTTTAACATAATAAAGTGCTCTTTACTTTGCTGCATTCTTGCATTTGCTGCAAATATAAGAATATGCTTCTGCAGGGGTTTTTTTTGGGGGGGGGGGGGGTTGACTGTATGTAATGAGCGCTCGTCTACTTCTACATGCATTTCGTTGCGTCTCCCCTCTCACCTGTCTTCACGGCACATTGAGGAGCTGATAGAGCCCCTCAGAAACAAATCTCACTAGCGGAGCAGTAATTTCACAGGTCACAGCCCAGGTGGCGTATGTGCGAGCAAGGGGGTGAGAGTTGAGATGGGTCAATAACTCCTTCAGGCCTTTTTCACCGGCACCAGCTGGTCCCTTCACACCGCCCTCAGTCTAATCAGGCAGGCTGACCCTAACTGGTCTGGACTCAGGTGGGCTGGATTGGTTTGTGGAGGTGTAAGTAGTGGGAGACTCAGGAGTAGTATTGGCTTGAGTAGGACTGGGGGTAATTGCTGGTGTGCTGAAGGGATCGGTGTGGCGTTAGCAGTAGCTGAAGTAGCTGTGGTAGGATAAAGTAACAGTCGCAGCCGTAACAGTTTTAATAGTAGCAGGAAAGATAAAAGAAATAGGAAAATATAACTTAAAGTAATAATAAGAAAAGCTAATGGAAGTATTTATTTTGTTGGAAAGACTTGGATGAGACAAGCTAAAGATACTAAATCTATCTGTTAAATAACAGCTTAAAAGCTTAAACTGGAAAGCAGGTGTGTTGTTTATGCCCAATACTTCTTGATAAACATTGGGAAATGTGTTGTTTTAGGGCTGCAACTGGTAATTATTTTCATTATCAATAATTATGCAGATTATTTTCTAAATTAAATGATTGTTTGTGTAAAATGTCAGAAAACAATGAACAATGTCAATTCAAGTTTTGTAGAGCCCAACACAATGTTCTAGATTTTATTTTTTTTATTATGTCTTACAAACAGTCCAAATTCCAGAGTTTATTAGTTTACTATGCTATAAGAAAGAAAACCATCCTCGTAAGTGTATAAACTGCTACTAGAAAAGGGCTTTTTGCTAAAGAAATTACTTGAATGCTTTTTCAACTGGCAAAATAATTGCCGCTTAATTTTCTGCTGATCAATTAAAGGGATAATTGCTTAAACAACACAGGAAGCAGTTACATTAGTAGTACAGGGGTTCTTGTTGATAATGTTGCAGAAGTGGAATAGTAGAGTTTGCTGTAGTGATTATTAATATAGTGACTATGTAGTACTACAAGGTACTAGACACAGCTCCAGAAAAAGGTTTGATTTAACCAGGTTGTAGTAGAGGTGGGTGTAGTGACTGTACAACTAAAAATTGTTGTGGTATTAAAAAACATTTTGCACAGTTGTATGTTGTGTTCGGTAAATACATGAGTGCCTATCTCTGCCGTCTGCATTTTCCGGTTTCATTCATTTCTCTGTGTGTGCATGTGTGTTCCCTGCTTAAAACCTCATAAGCCTTCAGCCGCTGCCATGTGCCATTCTAATAACCCGACCCTGCTGCCTGTCACCTGATTGTTGCTATTGTTATGCTAATTGGAGCACCACATGCAGAAAAAGGGGGAAAATAGATCATTCTATTCTCTGTCTGTCGCTCTACACATCAGAAAAGTGCAACAATCTGCCCCCATCCCCCCCTATCCTTTGTCCCTCCCCCCACCCCTCCATCTCCTTATCTTCCCTTTATCTCCCCTGTCCCTCATTTTATCCATCCGTCCTTTATGTGTTTTACAATCGCTGCAACAATCGGCTCATTTGGAAAACCCTCAATTACCGAACTCCATCTCATCTGACACACGCGCACACACAGCTACACACACACAGCTACACACACACAAGACACACATACATAAAAAAGGCTGCTCTACAAAGGTGCCGTTAAATCCACTAAAAGCATTTTTTTCCAATCGTCTTCTGTTCGAGGAAACGAGCGATTAGTTTTAACCGCGTGTCTTTGTGCGCTGAACAATAAGTCTTTTAATATTTCCTGTCAGACTGTTTGAAAGTATTCACTTTTTGAAAATGCATGCAGATCTGAAGAATGGACTGCACAGACCGATTAGGACGAGGAGGAAACTAAAGAGAGGCAAGCAGAGAAAAGGTGACAAGGGGGTGTGGGATGCATAGGGAAGAAGGGGGCATGGATGGATGAGATAGGATACAAGAGCAAGGAAATGAGCGAAGATGGGGCTTGAGAATAAATGAGGGCGACGGGGGGAAGATGTGCAAAGAGATTTGAGGGGGGGGGGGGGGGGGGGCAGATAGACCAGAGGAGAGATGGTGAGGAGACAAATGTGAGGAAATGAGAGGAGATGAGAAAGCAAAGAGGGAAGGAGGAGGAAGAGAGGTGAAGAGCGAAGAGGAGATAACGTTATTGAGTTTCTGTCTGTCCGTTTCTCCGCACCCCCCACCCCCCCCAACACACACACACACACAACATTACATGGTTCTTCCTAGAACACAGATCTGTCCTGTGTTAAAAGCATTGTATCATTTAGTTCAGACCCTTAACATTAATCAATACAGCAGTTATTTCATTTTCTCGTTTGTACCTTTGGCCGCCTCATTCAATAATGCGGTAATGCGGCCCACTTGCACACACACAGATAGCCACTCATAATGTAATTGTCCA
Organism: Embiotoca jacksoni; assembly: GCF_022577435.1. Taxonomy (NCBI): domain Eukaryota; kingdom Metazoa; phylum Chordata; class Actinopteri; family Embiotocidae; genus Embiotoca; species Embiotoca jacksoni. The sequence goes on along the minus strand of NW_027185363.1, from coordinate 1,023,740 downwards.
GATGTATACAGAGTCTATCACTTTCGCTTACACTCACACCAACACGCACAGAAATAGTCTCTCATAACGTAATTTACCAGATAGACTGTACATACATACTCTCTATCACTTTCACACATGCACAGCACTTTGCAAATTCCTGCCTAAATGATCCTAGCCAAAAGCAGAGACAACACGTTTTACTTGCACTTAATAAAGTGCTGTAAAAACCAGAAAACTCCTTTCTGATCTGTTCCATAACACACTCTACCTGGCAGAACATCAATACCCAATCTGCACACACACACACACACACACACACACACACACACACACACACACACACACACACACACACACACACACACACATATAGGGTGGGAGTTGCTTTTAGCTCCACTGTGTGATTTCTGAAGGCGATGAAAGGCAATAAATTTGAATGAATATGAACGTGATTAGTTAATTATGTGCTTTCAGAAGGAAATTGAGGCGCGCTCATGAATGCTTGGTGGAGAGGAGCTCTATGACGAGCTGGAGAGGCTCCGTCCTGCCAGTGTCTGCGTTTCAAGTGTGAATGGCATGTGATGTAATCGCTGCGAGAACTGAAAGGGATTCATTGTATAGTGTGTGTGTGTGTGTGTGTGTGTGTGTGTGTGTGTGTGTGTGTGTGTGTGTGTACATGCCAGGCTCACATGGTCCTCTAAGCCGAGACAACAGGATGAATGTGTTTCATTGTGCTTCTCTCTTGACTGCATCTAACACCACAGACCTAAAGGCAACACTGTCCTTCACCGGTAACATACAGTACATGGTGCCTACACACACATGCAGCACATAAACAAACATACCTTTATCGGTTTTCAGAGGTACGTTTTTATAGCTGTATATTTCATGGCTGTATACTTTATAGGATATGACATTTGCATGCATGAATGCGTGTCACAGAGTAACATACATGTGTTCACATTCCCAGGGTTGATAAGCCGAAGTACAATAAAACACACAATCTCACACACACAGGTGGACAGAGGGCTACAAAGAGTCAGAGCCCTTTCAGTCAAAATCATTCCCATCAACAACCATTTTATTTGCCACTGAGATAAACACAGAAGCACACACACGTCCTCCACCTCTGATCTGAAATCAGGCCGTCATCATCATGCCGTCCCTCCCCACTTTGCCATGCCCTGAAACAGCTCGCTCTGTCTCTACCGCATGCGCACACACACGCACACGCACACGCACACACACACACACACACACACACACACACACACACACACACACACACACACACACACACACACACACACAGGCCCCGTTTGGAGATAAATGTGACCAGCAGTCCTCACCCCCAGCAGAAGAAAATCCAATTCTCTTTCACTTTTATCCCTGAGACTAATGTTACTGTCAAAGAAGACACCACCACCAGAGACCAGACGACTCTGTTTGTGTGTGTGTGTATGTGTGTGTGTGTGTGTGTGTGTGTGTGTGTGTGTGTGTGTGTGTGTGTGTGTGTGTGTGTGTATGTGTGCTGCAGTGAGATAGTGAATTCATTTAGGGTGATGTATTGCTGTCTTTACCTACAATCTTACTGTAGGCCTCGGTGGTGTTGTTCCTGCCTTTTCATGTCAGGTTTTTGACCCCTCCTCCCACCAGTCCTCTCCTCTCTCTCCTTCTCCTCCTACTCCTCTTCATTTTCCTCTCCTCTTCTTCAGCACTTCCACATCGTCTCATCTTCCCTGATCCAACGTTCATTGTCCTTCCTTATCTTACAATAATGTTGCTTCTTTTTCTTCCAGTACATGTTCATACACTGCACATTTCTTTGTATTTATCTTTCATGAACTTCTTTTGAAGTTTAACTTTTTTTCAATTCAAGACAAGACCAATTTTACCAGAGAAACATTAAATGATCTTTTACTGGCTTTTTGGGGTCATTTTTTTGAAAAATACTCATATACTTATCCCACATTTTTTGCTATAAGAACTCTCCATCTAGATTTTTTTTCTGTTTCTCTCTCTTTGTATCAAGCCGTCGTTATCTCTCCTCCAGGTTTTTTCCCAGCATCTCTGAGGTCTGATTTGGGAAATGTGACCTATTCATCACTGCTGACATAGGCAATGTGTTTACAAGCCACACACACACACACACACACACACACACACACACACACACACACACACACACACACACACATACACACACACACACACACACATATACACACCACACACACACACACACACACACACACACACACACACACACACACACACACACCACACACACACACACACCATCATTTGTAACTACACATTGTGTGTTTGTTTGTGATTGGCAAAGCTCAGCTTTAGGGGGTGATACGGAGGGAGAACCCTGTAAAACGGGGACAACTGCTGTTCTTCGTGAGTCTGTGTGCATGTACGTACATGTGATTGCAGGTACTTTGTTAATCATTTGTAAGTCCCACCAGATGCTATGCAGGGGACCATAGTGCGCGCGGCCTGTCACTCAACCACCCCTTCATCACACACGCATGCACACAAACGCACACTCATGCAGGTGCAGGTGCGTAGCGATCCAACCACAACCCCCTTTCCCTGGAGGCTGATTAGTATTCATGAGATCTCAGGAGGCCCGCTTTTACACACACACACACACACACACACACACACACACACACACACACACACACACACACACACACACACACACACACACACACACACACACACACACACACACACACACATATTCTGGTGGATTGGTCTATTCTAATTATCTCCTGGCGTTTATGGAGAGGGCTGATTAGAAGCTGTCAGTGTGACTGATGACGACATGCCATGTTATACCCTAGAGAGAGACGGAGACAGAGAGAACGGCTGGTCACAGCTGTGGACCCTGCTTCTTCTTCTATGTCCTCGTCGCTTAATAGTTTGTGTATTTCTGCCTTGTAACTGTGCCTCGCCAACAGCTGCCTTGTTATGTGCCTCCATAGGTAAGCCAGTGATGATCATAACGGAGTTCATGGAAAATGGATCTCTGGACACTTTCCTCAAGGTAAGTCATTGCTCAGCTGGAAGGAACACAACGCGCACATTTCCTCCAAGGTCAGCGCCACAGTTCTTTTACAAAGGCCCCACAGAAAATGATGTCCCAGCTGTAAAGAGTTTGAAATAGCACAGTTCATTCCCACAAACTGCTGTACGTGAGGCCACATCCTTTTTTTTTTTTTAAAGTTATATAAAAAGGTTCCCGACTTAAATTGTCTTTCATCTCCCAAAGCTGGAGAATTCTGGTGGAAAAAGTCCACCAATGCCTTACGTTTAAGCAAGCAAGGGCTTTTAAATGTTTTTGTACTACATTTGTCGAAAAAAGAAGTGTAATATATATATTCGTAACACATAAATATGCACAGCAGGCAAACACCTGACAGTTTGCGGATGAGAAACATAAACATTCAAATGGATGTACAGGCTCCCTACCCCTCCATTCCAAGGTCAATGAAAAACACTTAATGTTCACATCCCAGAAAAGAAAACTGTAGCAGACTGCTGACAAATGGGCAATAAAGCGTATATTGCTTTGTGCGCAACATTTGCTTCGTCAGGACATAGAAAAATAAACAGTTCATTCTAGATGTAATGTAATACAACAAAAGTCATGTGTTTTTTAATATGGAGAGAACTCAGGATAGCAAATGAGAAAAACATGGAAAGGGAATCAGCACTAGCATGAACAAATGTACTCAGTTGAAATATTTCTGAGGGCATTTGGTATGCTGATCAAGGATTTGAAAAATGCCTTCGTAAAGCGATTGGCTTGAAAATATAATTTGTATGGCAGGCAGTGTAACACAGAGTTTAAATCCATGTGGAGCAGGACAAAAGTAAGTCCTGAAGATAAGGTTACTGCTAAAACCCAATCAGTAAACTGATTTAAAAAAAATCAAAGCAAGGCTGTGGAAGTATTGTTGTGTTAGTCAAATCAATATTGTAAAAGGAAAGAAGCCAGTGATTTCACCAGTCATAATTATAGTAACTTATGGATGAGTAATTCATTGCATGAATTGATGTTTTTAAATAATTATTCAATTTTTTGTTTTTACATTTTGTAGTCATGATTCCTTTTTATACAAAATATGTAGTAGCAACAGCAAAGATGCTGTATTGATTTAGCTAAAGACCCTGATCTGGGTTTTGCATGATGCACCCTGATGAAGTGAGAGTGTTGTGGCCCTGGTGTGCCTCACGTTCAACGTCCCCCTGATTCATATTCAGAGCTGTTTGTGAGCCAATAAAATCACTGCAGTGCTCCAGAGCCATTAAGGCTGTGATGATAGGCCCATTGCTAAATAGACACCAATCGCATCAGCCACACTGAAGAAAACAAACAAATAAATAAATAAATAAAACGGGCAAGGCATGATGTCCTGAAACACACACACACAAACAAAAACACACTGATATATGCATGTATTGAGTTACAGCATTTATTGTAATGAGGGTCGTAAAGAGTGTCCACAGGGCCTCCATATAATTATGGAATCAGTTTTATGGTTGTTACAGCTCATCTGTGCATCCAGAATCCATATGTGTCTTTAATTATGCCAACCATTTATTAAGCAGGTCTCCCTCTGCAGTTACAAAACCACTGCTCTCAGTGTGTACTGTACATGTGAAATGTATATTAAGTTTCTCAGTTTTAGGAAGCTAGTGAAAATAAGTGTAATATGCCAAAATTTAACAATTTAAAAAAAAAAAAAAAAAATGTCTACTTCTTTCAGCTATCTCCTTCATCTCCTTGTCCAACCTCCTTGCCGTGCATTTGTCTCCTCTCTCTTTCCCTGCCCTGCCCATTCTTCCTCCTCCTTCCTGGAAATACAATGTGGTGGGCAGATTGATAGAGGAAGTCTGTAGGTTTGTTAGACAGTCCAATCAATCAGCATCTCACAAAACCACCGGCTAATTAACTTACTCCACAGCTGCCGAAGGAGAGGGGGGGGGAAAAGAAATAGAAAAAACGACAGTGGGGTGGGAACAGGGTGTGGGGTGGGGGTGGGGGGTGGGGGGAGGGGGTGGACTGAATCAAAGTATTAGAGTTCTCTCTCTAAGACAGAAACTGAACAGAGAGACAGAGATGGATGGAGAGAACAAATAGACAGAGGAAGGAGAGATGATATAAAGGAGAGAGGGTGACTGATAACATGAATGGCTTTTTAACGGGGACCGTTGGCCCAGGGCAGAAATAATTGGCAGAGGAAGGTGAGTTGGATCGTCATCGATCAACAGGCTCCACTCTCTGCCAAAGACAGCTCAAATCTGAAATCCAGTGAGCTCTGCATGGGCACATGGTCAGTGTTAGAGAGGAAAGTTTTGTCTTCTCTGTCAGATCCAATCCTCTGCAAGTGGGATTTTTTTTGTGATCCTCCATTGATCCCTGGAAGGAGAAATTCATCTTCTGCTCGCCACCTCCGCATGAAGGTCAAAGCGCAGGGTTAGCAGGAGCTGAACGAGACTCTTGATAAGTGTGGATTCCTGCCATTTCTGAAACTTGAATCCAGGCTTAAACCTTCACCTCTATCTGAAGGTGTTAAAGAGCCCAACCTAATCACTGTGCCACCCTGCTGCAGCTCAATGTCAGCAATAACACGATGTTCTATGTATTAATTCATCTTTCTACTTTCTCTCGCCCCAGAAACATGACGGCCAGTTCACAGTGATCCAGCTGGTAGGCATGCTGCGCGGCATCGCCTCAGGTATGAAGTACCTGTCAGACATGAGCTACGTTCACCGAGACCTGGCGGCTCGAAACATCTTGGTCAACAGCAACCTGGTGTGTAAGGTGTCCGACTTTGGCCTGAGCCGAGTTCTGGAGGACGACCCAGAGGCCGCCTACACTACTAGGGTAAGATACACTATCACGGTCTGCAGCTGTCATTAATAAATGTATTCAGTTACAGTTCAGCCACCCACTGATCACACATTATTGTTCCTGAACCAAAACAGTGGTGAAAAAACTTCCTCAAACCACATGGGCATAAATTCATTTTCAAATAAAAGGGCACAAAAGCAGTCAGAGCCAGTTAAAATATATTTGTAGATAGTTAGACCTGATTCAAACGTGGTCGATCAGAACAGACCAAAATAAAGAGAGGACACCAATACAAGCAGAATGGTGTACCACCAATTAACAAGAACTAGTGGCAGAAAGAATAACAACACACGCACCAGTCCATCTTGCCACAAAAACACACCTCCATGGTCATCCTGGGGGGAAAACTTTTACATCAGTCTAAGTTTTAAACTTTAGAATAAATATCTGTAGCTGCACCTTTGTTGGAAGGTGAAGTTGAAGTTCATATTTCATATTAGACAGTTAATGTGCTGTGGTGCTGCCTCTGTGTATTTTTGGCTCTTTGTATGAACAGAATATAAATTCCTTTGCATTCAAGCCCTTGCTTGAATGCTGATTAAACCTATCACTGCCAGGTAAATCTCTCTGCATGTCACAGTATACTGAGGTTTCACATCTGCCGTCTGGTGAGACATTACTGTGCTGGTTGGATGAATGCTAACTGGCCATGCTGTACGGGCAGAGCATGCACATCAGAGACTTACAGCGGCAGACTTCCGGTTCAGCGCTATGCTAACTTGAGAGGAATTAAGATAATTCAATCATGTGGCTTTCAAATGTTTATCAGATTGAATGGATCGAATTCTGATCATGAAACAAATCAATTTGTGGGGATTGTGATGCCTTTTTTTCATGATGTTACTTGGGTCGACATGGTTTTTGTAATTACTTTCTGGCAGAAGGGGAAGACAAAGATTCTGCACTGCAGATTTAAATACAAATAATAATACATACACTGTGTAAAGTGTAAAGTGTAAATGCAGCTAAAAACTATAAAAATGTTATGTTACAAAGTGAACAGGCAGTGAAAATGTATATTTACATTGAAGTGTAATCACCAGAACTGAGACCGACATTGTACATGTTGCAAATTTAGCATACTACATCTTCTTGAGTATGAATTGCCTTTCTTTGGTAATTACTGAACAAATGTAAACTGCTTTAACGCTGTACTGACCAGGCTTTTGTATAAGGGTCTTCTCACAACGGATAGCATAAACCATTCACAAAATTAAATTCATACAGGATGAAATTATACACACAAACTTCCCCTCTTCATATTTTTGCCTGTACAGGATACAGTCAAATCAGATACGTCTTTGTTAACATCAGCATCCTCTCAGAGAGCTCAGAAAGAAGGAAGAAACTCAAACGTCAGTGAGTTAAACCACTGTGGAGCAACTCATCTAAAATGTCCACAAGGAGATGGCATTATTCATATTCATAGGAAGTGTTGGGGATGTTATTTTTAATATGGCATTAGCATTGCCCTGGGAGGAGTGTATCAGCCGCTGACTGCTCTATTGCAATCACACACAAACTCCCACTGATGTCAGGAGACCTAGATGGAGAGCTGCAGGCACTGGGAGGGGTGGGGAGTGAGGGGAGTATGGGGGGGAGGGGGGGTGTAGAGGCGGAGATGGAAAAGAGAAAGAGAGGAGTGGATATCAAATAAGACTAGGATCCAGGGAGGTTGGGAGAGAGAGAGATAGAGAGGGAGGGAAGGCGGGAGAAAGATCCAGTGAGAGCAGTTAAGAGAAAAAAGGGAGACGGCGTAGGGGTGGACAGGGGATGTTGGAAACAAAAGTACAGTGCAGAGTGACTTGGCAGCTTTGTCTTTTATTTGACTTTGACCAAGCTGAGATGGGGAATGCTAGGTGGTGCAAAGGCAGCTGCCGCATGTTAAAAAGCTGAGCCTATAGAGGTACGGTGTGTGTGTGTGTGTGTGTGTGTGTGTGTGTGTGTGTGTGTGTGTGTGTGTGTGTGTGTGTGTGTGTGTGTTAGACACAGTGAAAGAGAGAGGGCGGGGGCATCTCATTGCCTATTGTGTCTGTACAGTCGGCTGTATGGAACCCTTTTGATCTGGGCATCAACAACAAAGGCAGGGGCAGCAAAGAAAAAAAAACTGATGGCAGAAGAAAGACTAGTGCAGGAGCGAACACGGGAGCACATTAGGGATGAGTGCTGTTTTAAGTTAGTGTTCTTAAAGACAGCACTGCACCAAGCATCTCTGCAGCCACCATCTGATCATTTGTTTTGTCACTTCTGCTCAACTGTATTTTGATTTATTACAGTCCTTAGCTAAAAACCCACTAATACAACAGCCTTTAAGTATTTACGGTATTACAGACAGCAAGCAGAAAGTTCGGGCTGACAAATTCAGTACGTGAATAAATGTGTTGACCGCTTTGTGACCCATTGACAGGGAGGGAAGATCCCCATTCGATGGACAGCTCCAGAAGCTATAGCCTACAGGAAGTTCACCTCAGCCAGTGATGTGTGGAGTTACGGTATCGTCATGTGGGAGGTGATTTCATACGGAGAGAGACCCTACTGGGAGATGTCCAACCAGGATGTGAGTCACAAACACATACATCATGCCTCAGTTCCCATTGCACTTATACAACCTGCAACAGCAAAGATGATTTTTCCTAAATTTTCAGCGCAAATTCTTAACTATTGAACATTACATTTGTATTCCCCTTTCTAGTATTGATCACAGAACATGATATCTCCTGCTCTCTTCCTGTAGGTGATCAAAGCAATAGATGAGGGCTACCGTCTACCTGCTCCAATGGATTGTCCAGTGGTGTTGCACCAGCTCATGTTGGATTGCTGGGAGAAGGGGCGCAGCGACAGACCAAAGTTTGGACAGATTGTCACAATCCTGGACAAGCTCATCAGGAACCCAGCCAGTCTCAGAGAGCTGGCCAACAGCTCAGTATGGTCAGTGGGAGCAAGCTACAAATTAAAACTGTAATTTTACTGATGCACACATGGTCTTCAGATACTTGGATTAGATTACAGGACGGTAGAAGCATTGAAGACACTAAAGCTACTTTGTTGGTGATAAAAGTAGGAAATGTCATTTTATTTCAGTTAATCCGATTTTTATCTTTTCTAAACAAAGTTATATTTGTGAAGTGACAAGATTTGGATATAAGGTTGTGGGCTGGTACGTGTATAGTCCCACATTCTGTGTAGGTTCCCTGAATACCCAGTTGTAATGCACCAATCCACAGAATATAATTATTTTTACATTTACATTTGACTCCTTGGCATTCAAGTGGTTAAGTCCTAAAAACACTGTTGGTAAGCAAAGGCAACATGCACGGCGTCTAGAAGCCACAGAGCTAAAACAATTTAGCAAGCTAACACGGGGGTAGTGAGGGAAAGGATGATGCCATTGGAAAGAGCAACATTTTCCTCTAAGTTATGAAGACAAACTCAAAATTTTTAAATTACAACACATTAGTTTAACATCCAACAAAAATGAACTTCCATGGCTTCTGCCATTTCCATAAGCATCGGCAAACATGTCATAACTCGTGAAGTTGAGGCTTATAGAAAATTTTTAGTTCCGACGTTGAGTACAACATGAGGGGGCCGTTAATATAGACTCTTCTCGTATACAAAGTAAATACGACCCCATTGGAACGCAGCAACTGGAGACTCAATGAACAACGTGCCCGAAAGATGAGTCTAGTACCAAGGTCTGAGAGACCATAACATGGCACAAATTAAAGCATAAAATTGCATAAAACATATAAATGCATATTGTGTGAAGTACCAATGGAAGTACTTTGTAAGTTTGAGTATGCAAATTCACAAACACACTGATCATTTATAACAATTTTCTAACAAAGGGAAGTAAGCAAACAAGTCAAAAGGTTTCACAAGTAAAACCATGTGCACTTGCGTTGAGGGGGAGGGTGACTAGATGATGAACCATTAATCATACTTACCCACTAATGGCTCCGTTTAAAGTTTAGAGTTTATGTTGTCTCTTCATAGAGGATTTGAGGCTGTCATGCTGTGGCTATCGCAGAATGAAAACAATTCTTACCAAATGCGCATCCAGCACTACAAATTAACTCGAGAGTGCTACAAATGGTTTTAATTTTCATAAATGCCCAAACAAGGGTAATAATTTATGCTTGGTCTGAGGACAAATAATTGACCTCAGGACTAGTAAGAAGCTGTTATTTAGCCACTCAACAGTCCAAAACATCATTGAGTGTGCTTTGTATCCCAGCAGGGAGGACCCGTCAACCCCAGAGTTCAGTGTGAGCACAGTGGATGAGTGGTTGGAGGCCATCAAGATGGGCCAGTATAAGGAGAACTTTTCCAGTGCTGGATATGTCAGCTTGGACTCTATTCTCTACATCAGTGTCAGGTACAGACAGTGTGCTGTCTCATCCCTGTTAAATGAAACACTCAAAAGGTCAAGATTGTCAGTAAGAGACATATTACATTCCACTTTAGTTTCATTTGAAAATAAAGAGGGGGGTTTCCACAAGTATCTTGAATATGAGACCTCTGCAGCTGCTTGGCATTTCAGGTATATGTAGTTTTATTTCCCTGAAAACAACATTATAATATTTGTACTTGTATCTTCATCTGTTTTCCATCTAGTGAGTTGGCTAAGATGGGAGTATCCCTGGCCGGCCACCAGAAGAAGATTTTGTCCAGCATGCAGAGTCTGCAGACCCAGGGGACGCACGTCCAAGTATAACAGTTTCCACATAAACAGTGAGACGGAGTCAAACTGGATGCTCCTGTGAAGAGTTTCCCACGGAAAAGGAGTTATAATGGATACTCTGTGCTTGGGCCTCCATTCAATTTTGAGACACACTGAGATGGAGACAACATGGATGCTTGACTCCTTCTTGCAGTTTTCCCCCATTTTCCCCCATCCTCAGTGGGCACTACTGGCTTTAGCACTCAGAGCCCCAGCAACACAATCACCATAATGGAGCAACAGAGAGACACATTTCCAACAACGAGGCCACACCTAGTGCATCCCAGATCATTTCACATCATATCAGCTCAACAAAAGAAGAAAAAAAAAAGACTTTTAACAAAAGAAATGACAAAAAAACAAATTAGAATATAATGATCATCACTGTCTGTGAGGTGTACAGTTGGTTTTTACTGTCATTTTGTTTGTTTTGAGTTTTCACCTTGAAAAGTTTAAAAAGGGTCAGAAGCTATGTATATGTGTAGATATATGTTTATATGGGCTGTGTGTCCCACAACCGTAGAGATGGACCTAACGTTTGTATTGTGGTGAGATTTATATTGCTCCACCTTAACAGGAGTTATTATCTAGTACATGTATGGCCCCTTTCATTGCTGTCTGTACACAGAAAGCCAATGACTGAACCGAGATTCTGGATGACATGAATGTGTGGTGAGAGGGGAACAGAAAAACTGGACCTTTAGAGATAGTGAGGGATGTAGATTTTGCTAGCTCATGTAGGATGGAAGTATGATTCGTTTAAATCGTGTATTGGACCAGGACAAGGGCTTCCTTAGCGACTGCTCTCAGGCACCACTTCCATAGCAACTAGACCCAGTGCACGTTTGCTAGTCTGCTTGAACTTGTGATGTAACTGACTGCAAAGAAAACGGCACAAACTGCTTAAGGTGCAGTTAGCACAGACAAAATCTTCCACTGTCTTTTCCAAACAACATTGTCTGTCACAGTATGGTGTTGTCGGGAATATTTCGGCTAATAAGTTTGCCTTCCCGTGTTTCAGGTGTGTTTTGAAAGTTATAGTGTTTTGTGTAAAGCAAAGGTGATGCAAAGGTCAGGATAGAGTCGACACTGTTAAGACCGCATAACTTGTTTTTCCAGTGTTATGCCATGTACAGTAACCTTGAAATGTTCTTCTGGGTGTCATACCGTCATTCCAACTCTGCGCCTTCCTTTCATCAATTCCCATGGTTGGATGGTTACACAAGGCCAGTCACAATAATGACAGTGATTTCCAAATAGTCTACTTGATGAAAAGGAGTATTTGAATGGACCCTTTTTCAGCAAGATGAAGACTAAGCAGTGTTGATTTTCAGCTGTTCCACTAAAGAGGGTAACTTTTACTAAAAAATAAATAAATGGTATATTGTACTGTCTCACTTTCTTGTTATCAGTCATGCCAACCTATTTCAAGCATCCCTATTTTCAAATCAATACCCATTACTTAAATTTACAAAATGTTTACAGCACGATGCAAATACTTTTTGTTTTCTTTATCAGAAGGAGACTGCTGCTTATCACATTAATCACGCAGTAAGATATGAAGGGACCTTCTTTGTGTACACTGTTCAATGGCACTGAACCTGCTTTTAGTGTATTCCCAAACCCAGTTTTAATATATGTGGTACTCTATAGGACCAACAGTGGCATAAAGTACAGTATATATGATTGTATCATAGTGTAAAATATGTACAGTGTTGATTTCCAATGTTAGAATGTTTGTAATGATAACAATGACGATGACTATGATGTACTTTTATTGTGAAAAAGAGATTTCTGAAGTACTCGATCAGGGGCGGGTCAAACAGGAGAAAAGTGAAGGGAGGTGATTCGTTGGTCTGAACAAAGGAATGTAGCAGGGCACAAAGCTTCAGCTTTGATTGACAGGTGACAGTGACTGCAGTTTCAACTATAGCGTTAGAATGAGTAGAATGGACTTTTCTTATTGATACACTGGCTTCATTTGCATATCCACCTTAAAATAGCAATTATATGCACTTTTTAACTCCTTCTTTGCATACAACACAACTTTAAAAAAAAAAACTTCTTTGGGAGAGGGAGGGAGACGTAAGGGTGAAATAAGAGAAATCCTCAGATCCTCAAATTTCTATCTGATTCCGGGACCCGGCAAACCTGTCAAGCTTTGCATTTCAACACATGCCAAAATGGTGTGCATGGGATAACGGAAAGGGCAGTAAGAGTAAGAGCAGTGCTATTTTTGCCTTCACAAGATCAAACCACAGGAGAAAATGTTAGATAAATAGATTACACAGTTGATCTGCTCTAATATAAGCTGTTACTTCGTAAGTGAGCCTTACTTCCAAGATCAAGAAGTACAACATTTACTAACTGGGTTATAACAGCTTCAGAAATATGTTTACACCAGCACATCCATTAAGATGTATTTTTGCCACTTAGATAGCGTAAATGTGCTTGTGGATGCTGTTTTAGTATTCGCTATGATTAGCAGATCTGTCCTGTTCTTTATTGGATTTATAGCTCAATGCCTTTGAGAATTTTTGTCATGAAACAAATCAAATGGAAACATCAAAACGTCAGCAAATGACTCACCTTTTAGCAAATGAATAAAGCTGAGGTTAGCTTAGTTAATTGGCAATGTACAGTTGATCAATTCTGCCATTGATAGTTGCAATCTTAGCTCGCATTTTTGCCAGCTTGAAATGAGAAGCTTATTTTGATGACTGACATCAAAGACCGATTGCTTAAAAATTCTTTACAGGTCAATCTGCCACCGCTGCCAATGTCTATATGTGTATAGTGGATCATATGCTATGTTAGAATGGAAGTCTTGACAGGCCTAGGAACAGTAACTAATGTGAAGGGCTTACTTTATCAGTTGGGGCGGGGTCAAAGATAGCAGCAGCATGAACAGTTTAATCATAAGGTTTTTTTATTTGTTTGTTTTTTGGCTTCATTGTTACAAGCTTGGTACAATATTGGTATAGTAAATATGTTTGAATAAAGAATACTTGCAATAAAATAATGTAGGGATTATTTTCTCCACTTTGCTATTTCACTATATAAGGCACAGATAAAAACAAAAATTTGGAGAGTCCGAAACTGTTCATTCTACTCTTGCTAACTCTATGATTTCACTCTAGCGGACTACCCTTGACCGCTGGCCTTTTAGATGCCTTATTTACTGAGCTATTGTTCTTTTCTGTGTCCCTATAGAGGCGATATTAAGAGTAAAGAGTAAAGTGTATATACAGGTAGTATTTATCTGTGTTCTCAAGGTGACTTCACATCATGTTATGTAACATCCCAGAGGCCCCCTCCAACAGTAGCACCACTTTGATTCCTTTAAATACAGCAGAAAAAGATCATTTTGTTTAAAAAAAAAAAAAAAAAAAATAGCAGAAATCTTAAAGTTTATGAAACCTCAAGTTGTTGAGAAAAATTACAGTTTTATTTTTTTGAAAATTATGGCTGTGGTTGGCAAACAATTTGACATTTTATGTTGCATCTTTCTTTGTGCAATATTCTTTAGTTAATTACAAGGTTAGAGCAGCATTACGTACTGATTGAAGAACTGTGGTGAATAGTGACAATGTCCTCTTTTTTTTTACAGGCTTATTCAACACAAACCCTTTAGAAAGTTATGTCATACACCAGCTGTTGGTTTCAACTCTTAAATCCTAAGTTTCTGTCACGTTTCACCTTGTCAAGGTTAGCTATGTGGGCTGGTTTGTTTGATCTCAAATATAGTGTTTGTTTCCATTTCCCACCAGGTCTGTATTGTAAATGTTCATGAGTGATTCTCATTTGACACTTTCAGCTCTCTCTCTTTGTCCTTCTCCTCTCTCTCGCTTTCTTTGGCCACAGTACAATGCTTATTTGTCCCCATGCCAATTTCTTCTGCGTTGCTTGTTGTAAAGGGTGTAGGCATTCTAATGTCGTTCATGTTGCTGTAATAAATATGCTAATATTTCTAATTTCTCACCTGAAGCCTGCAGTGTATTTTTCTTTCACACATCCTGTGCCTTTCTCTTTTTGTTTCCCTCTTTAAGAAAACACACATGTGCGCACACACACACACACACACACACACACACACACACACACACACACACACACACCAGAAATACACTTACTTAATACATTCAAAACCCAATTCAATACAATATATGCTGCAATTACACACGGATCACCCCTTGCCTCACCTTCCCCTTCCAAGCCTGTAAGAAAATTACAGTACAACTTAGAGAATTTGTCTTTACATGAAAGCATAATGAAGCAATGCCTGTAGGGGTCAAATTTTGTTTGGTTAGCATCTGACCAGTCTTGCATAAAATCAGTGCAGGGCTGAGAAAGTAGAAGGAAGTCCCCAGCTGTGCTCTAATGGCGATAGCAGTGGTGAAATTCTCATCATAACATATTCTTGAATGGCAAAATATGGCCCACCGGTAACCACATCTTCATTATCGGTGTGTGTGGTGTGTGTGTGTTACTCACTGAGAGATAATTCTGTCTCAGGGGAGGGAGAAGGTCAGTGACTCCTGGCCTTGGTTAACCCCTTAATGCACTGGCCCAGTTGCTGTCAATCTATGTTACCGCCATTACACCTCATTTAGCCCATCATTTTAGGCTCCATATTCCCCTATCACTCGCTCCCTCCATCTCTCTCTTTCACCCACACCCACCCACCCACACACACACACACACATACACACACAAAGCTTGACATACAAAAAAATGCAGGGCCTGTTCTCTATTTCCTCAGTATCTATCTCCTCCCACTGCCCTGCTCTTAATCTTTCTGCTGGCCTTGTGCATTCCCATTTTTCCTCCCCTTTTCTATCCATCCTGTGCAGGCAGACAGAAAGGTTGTGGCAAGTTCTCTGACCTCGACTACCCCATTATCTCCCCTCCTCTTGCTTTTCCCCCTCTTCTCATGGCTTTTTAATTTCACCCATCTCCATCCGTCTATCCATCCACCCATCCATCCAAGCGTTTTCCCCACATGCAGCGCCCTCTTTGGGGTTCATTGCCTCTTTCTGTCTCGCTGCTATCACCACTGGATTTCCTGTCCCCATCAAAGGCCAATCCATAACTTTGGGCTTTTGTCTCCAGGTGTCTCAACAGGCAGAATGTCATCTCACATATTTACTCTGGATAACAGAAGCTACCAGGAGCTAAAGGCTTAGGCGATTGATTCATCATGCAGCTGCTATTGACATCATGTGAAAAGGTCACATGTCCCTATGGAGAACACTTTAAAAGGCCATTGGTGACTGATGAGCCTGTCATGTTTGTATCATATACATGCACTCTGTCTCCCATTCTGTATCTTTGTTCTATTCCTCTGCTCTACTCTCTCTCTCCTTCTGTGACACACACACACACACACACACACACACACACACACACACACACACACACACACACACACTCCCCTGGGAATAGTAATTGGGCCCCTCTGTCATGCTGTCAGATGTGGGTTTGAGTGTCCCTTCATGTGCAACAGCAGACATTAAAATAACACAGGAGACCAAACAGCCATAGATCCACCATGACCTCTGCAGGGTCGGCCATATGTGTACGCGTGTGTGTGTTTCTATAGATGTGTGAAAGTTACTTCTGTGCGCTTGTAGTTCTCCTGTGAGAGCAGAACTTGTGCTCATGTGTGTGTGTATCAAAAAGGGAGACATAATGAGAGAAACAGATCAAATCTGGACCAGAGGAAAGATTTCATCACTCATTTGTTAAATTTGCTGGAGTTCCTGCTTTGTCGCTCTCGACTGCATTGCGTGCGTTCTCTATAATCAAGTATGGCCGAGTTCAGACAGACCCAGTATTTCCCAGTCTGCCCACACATGCACACATCAGTGCTCTTCTGTCTCATGAGGTTTTAGTTTGCTATCAAAGCGATTTCCTGTCTCAAATTTTCATCAGTAATCAAAGTTCCTGATTGAATTTGAAAAGTGAGCCCAGCTTATAAATCACATTACATGCCTCACTCCCATCATGCCTGCTCTCATCAGCCGCAGGAATGAGACGCCACCCCGGGTGTATGTCTGCGTCATGTTCTCTTTCACTGTGTGTGTGTGTGTGTGTGTGTGTGTGTGTGTGTGTGTGTGTGTGTGTGTGTGTGTGTGTGTGTGTGTGTGTGTGTGTGTGTGTGTGTGTGTGTGTGTGTGTGTGTGTTTTCTTGTGGATGCAGTGGAAAAGGAAAATGGATGCTGACAGGACTGTGATTTGATCTGTGATTTTTTTTTTTTTTTTTTTTTTTTTTTTTTTTTTTGGGGGGGGCAGATAAAACCGAAAGGAGAGAAGAATGGTGAAATGACAACAAAGATAACACACCGGGATCTGATTGTATGTGGAAACAATTCTTGGCATTTATTTCAGTGTCAATTGGATACCAGATAGGTGGAGTTTATTGGATCAGCGCAGCTCGAGTCAGTTGTAAAGCCAGGTAAAGCGAATTCAGCGAAAAAGTGAGAAGCTTTTGCGGTTTTGGATGGATTATTGAATGAGGGCACCAGGGTGTCAGGGGGCCGAATCTAATTTTATTAAAAAAATATCCATTTTTTTTCCTTCATGTTACAGCTACACAGCTTACTGAGGCTTCAGTAACATTTTAAAAGAAGCACAGTAAAAATAATAAGGCAATTTAAATAACTGAGTCACAAGAAAACACAATCTGCATGTGTCAATCTAAATATGTTGTATAATATAGTTTTAGTATAATATATACACAGGAAGTTACGGACCGGAGATAGAGAGTCCCTTTTCTTAACTATCATAAATTAAATACTTAAATTATGGACTAAAAACAACTACAAAGGAATGCAAAACTACTGAGCAGAGACAAAAATTACTACAAAGATGTGCAAAAGGAATACAAAGAGATGCAATCTACAACAAAGAGATACAAAAGACCAAAAAAAAGACACCAGGAGTGTGTTGTCTCAGGGTCCTTTCATGGTCGTCAGCACCAGAAAGGCTAAAAACTGCAGTATTTCCAAATACTGTTTAATTCGACCCAAGTCAAATAGGTAACCAGAAAAAGAGACTCAGCAAAAATTCTGCCTTATTGGACAGCTGTCACCACGCAAAATCAAAAACAGATTTTAAAACGAAGCAGAGGCAGATGTACAGAAAAAGAGAGGCGGAGAATAAACAGTGTTTGACTTTGAAAAAAAAAAGGTGAAGAAAAACTTGGCAGGGTTAGGAAGTACTGAGATAATATTGACCACATAATCCTTTACAGATGTGGAAATCTCTGTTTAATGCGTAGCAGACATGACATGCTGAACTGCTATTGGTCGACTCAAGTGGGACCCGAAAGGATGACAAACTTGCTCAAACGACGATCTGTATCAACCAAAAGAAGATGAAGAAAATCTCAATTCAGAGCCAACGTAGCGAGGCCACATCGTTTGGTCTTTAAATTAGGTAAACATACACACACGAGCTGTGTAGCTTTCCAGGGTTCAGTGACTAATACGGGGTGACAGCGTCTGCAGAAGCCTTATTTATTTAAGTGTAAACATACACTCCTACTCAGAAATGTACAGACGTAGTTTGCCTTCTGCGAAATCCTTTTATGAACCGTGTATGTGTGCGTGCGTGCTGTGTGTGTGTGTGTGTGTGTGTGTGTGTGTGTGTGTGTGCGTGCGTGCGTGCGCGTGTGTGTGTGTGTGTGTGACAGCTGATTGCAGTACATTGCATGATTTCCTGCACCAGCTGCGGTCACGCGTACATGTGTATGTGTGGTGGAAAGACATGAGTGTTATTTTGTACACACCACGTGTTTATGTGCATTTCCTATCCTGTATAATCAAACACAGCTCTTAAAGTGCAATCAATCAAGCTTTGATTTTACGGGGAAGAGCTTAGAAATCGCAGCGACCCCCTCTATGTGCTGTGCCTGGGGAAGCTGTTTTACTGTTGCTGGATCCATAGGAATTGTTTTCTAAATTAAATGGAGGTGTAGAAGCTCAGGGGCCAACAAATAACTGTTCGCATTATGTAGCCCATCAGATATGTGGTTACCTCAGGGTACTCTGTAATGTCTTGGCTGGAGAAACTACACATCTCTCCGGTTTACATCTCCACAGTTTTCTATAACATCAAAGCATCAAAACAATATGGTTATATTTTGTGCATCGCTCTGCATACTCAGGCTCCTTTCATCTTCATCATCTGTTACAGTTCTTTTGTCTTGCTTTGTTTCTCCTCTGAGGAGGATGTGAAGCAAAAATGTTGATTTACAACACCTCCTGCAGTAACAGTTGTTGTCCTGTATTGCTTCACAATTCACCTCTCACAGGCCATAATTTTTGTAAAAACATGGTTCAAGATAAAGAATGAACTTAAAGGAGCAGTGTGTTGGATTTCGTGGTATATAGCAGTGAGGTAGTGAATTGCAACCAAATGAACATCCCTCACCTCACATTCCCCTTTAAAGCATGTAAGAGAATGAATGGAGGCCATGAAACTTGTGAAAAACTTGTAAAGCCCTCTTTAGAGCCAGTGTTTGGTTTGTCCCTTCTGGGCTACTGTAGAAACATGGAGGTGCAACATGCCGGGTCCCAAAGAAGAATACCTGCTCCCCATCTAGATATGGAGGGCTCATTTCTAGGTAACGGGAACAAAACAATTCAGTTGATTAAACACTAATATCCAGTTTCTGACAAAAGATCCCACTAAAGTGTACACACTGAACCTTAAGAACAATCTGAAAATGTATTTGCAGCAAAAAAAAAACAATATCACATACTCTATTTGTTCAAAATGTGAACTAAGTAAAGTTTTTTTTAAATTATTATTATATTCAACATTTTTGCCCTGTACATGCTGCTGGAACGTAAAAATTTCCCTCTGTGGGATTAAAAAAGTATATATCTATCTAGCTATCTATCTCTCTAAACTACCCATGAACTGTCGTCACAGAAAGAAAGTTTCAACTATCTTTGAGAGAAAAAGTCCCATGTCATAGCTATGATCCCTCCTGGGTAAGATATGATATTCCAAAGATATGGGGTGGTCCCTCAATTTTTTCCAGAGTTTTGAATGGAAAGCACTGAACATTTTTATTGGTGGGTTGGAATGAGAAGGTCTTATACAACACCATTGGAAAAACACCCACTATTGGTTAGAATCAGAAATGTCTTTCTATTGTGGTATTATTCTGGCGACATCTGAAGCTTAGACTGCTGAAATATGCGAAAGCTGAGAGGATTTTGATGATTAAAAGCACAGATTTCTACTGAAATTCAGGCACATGCTGGTTTTCTTTTCACCCAAAAAAGACTACCTTCTCTTTAACTATGGTCGCTTTCCTCATCCAGATCTCCTCCTCTTCCTCCGGCCTGTTTGTCATCTACATAATGGTTATCATTGACAAGTGGGCATGTCTACTTGGCATTGATTTGTGGTGGCCTCTGGGGATTTGACGAGTGGCATAAGAGAGAGCAAAGCATGGGTAAGTGGTGCAGTTGTTTGTATATTAGTGTGGGTGTATTTAGAAAATTATAAGATACAAGTCAGGAAAGTTCTCATTGTGAAAAGAAATATGCATTGAACTGATGCTGGACCTGTGTAATACATGTCATTCAAGAATAACAAGCAGCTACACTGGCCTCCCTGTGAAAAGAGAATTAAAGGCAGACAAAATGAGGGATCGACCAGAGCGCGTGACAGGTTGGTCAATGAAGTGAAGTTGATTGAATGTTTTTCCGGTCAAGGGTCACTAACCTATCCTGAACATTACGTTTTTCATATGTATTTCGACTGAACCCTCTGTGGTACTTGTATAGACTTGGATTTCAGCAATTAGGTTTCAGAATCAGTTTCTTTTTGAGTTTAATAGTAATATCCACTTTTTGAAAAATGTGTTGCATTGCTAGCATCAAATTGAGGAACATTACGCGAGGCAGGATTATTGCTTTTTAATGTTTGATGAAGAAGAAAAGTAATGTAACTACAAGAGACCCATGCATTACAAGGTTTCCGTTTTTGTTTTTTTAAAGCACTGCATAATATTTACCCGGTCTTTCATTTAATCCACTGCTTCGATCCAGACTGATATGTAACCTGACTTTCCCTCCGTCCAAGCCATCATTAGGTCAAAATTTTAATTTGTTAAATACTTGGGTTTTACCTGTTAACCAAAAGACTTTCCCAGCAACCTATTTGGTAAGTGCTAATTAGCAATGCGCTAGAATAAGCGGTGAACATTATAATATTTGCATTGTGAGCATGTTGACACAACTGGTGACATCAATATGCCTTATATATTAGTCAATCTAGCTGTTTTTTTACAATTCAAGTTCATTTTCATGTGTATTATGTGCATAACTACAGTGATTGTGTATTGGGCTTCTAAAACATAGACAACCAATAACTCAATGCTACACATGAATGCCTGCTACGTAGATCTGGTAGCATAGCTGCAGACTCTTAGCCTTGTTTTTAATACTTTTTAACATGACAATTACAATAGTTTAGTGCAGTAATAGGTTAGGTTAGGTAGTTACTTTATTAATCCCCAAGGGGAAATTTTTTAATTTAATTTAACCTAATATCATCTGGAGTCCTTCAAAGTAGCGACAAGCAGTAAAAGTTTTCAGTGTTCTGCTGTTCAAATCAAATTAAATCAACCCCTTAATTGAATCAATTTATGCACAAAAACAGTAGTTAGACTTCCTTTGGGAGAAGTGAAGAAAATAAACATTTGAGCAATAGGGGGGGGGGGGGGGGGGGGGACAAAACAGGGGACAGTCAAATTACAAGTTTAAAAAAACTGTTAGGCTTTTGGAGTGTAAAACCACACTCAGGGTTGCAAAATGTCACAAAAAACGAACTGCAACTTTGGAGGCCCCACCATCATATGCACACACTCACACTATCCATAACCGCATGCAGTGAGCTCACACGCTGTGATAGTTGACGTCTGACCACACAAGATGGGCTACTAAAAGAGAATGTAAGTGCTGACTCCAGCTCTACTTGTAGTCTGCTGACAAAAAGTGAAAAGCATTCAGCCTTTCTCTCTGTCTGCATCTTCATGTTATACTCTGATATGATTGTTTATGGTTTCCACCATTACAACAGTGCATTTGTTTGTGCATGTGTGTGACTATAAACAGACACAAATGCTGCACAAATTGTGAGCCAAGGGTAGGCAGTTGAGGCTCTAAATCAGCCATGTGCTTACTAACAGAGGTTTGACCCAAATAACAATGTAATTTATGAAGGCTTTTAGGCTCCCAGGAAGCCATGGAAATAGAACAGAGAATAATGTGAGTCTGACCGTAGCTACATCACTTCAGTTTATGTCCTAGTCTTTTACTAGGACACATGTCTGTGGTCCTTAATGATACACAGACAGTAAATACCATGTTAATGGACACTGGGTTTACAAAGATGTGCTCGGGCTACAAATGCAAATCAGCACACGCAATTATAGACAAACAAGAATGCTAAACAGGTGCCGGCACTGACAGGCACGATTATAAAGACATGCAATGAAAAGGAAAAGCAGTGCAGTAAATGATGGAGATATAGTAATAGAGACAGTGAGAAATGTGAGAGATGGATGGATGGAGAGGGAGCCAGAGATCATTAGTACTCCATTGCAAGGTGTTGGCCCCAGGCAGGGTTAGAGGCTGAAATGGACTGTTAGCAGCTGCTGGAGGAGATGACATCTCAGGCGGACCCAAAGGATGAGTTAAGATATCCCAAGCCCTCATACAGCTTTGGGTGTAAGTGTGTGTGTGTGTGTGTGTGTGTGTGTGTGTGTGCGTGCGCGCATGTGTCTGCATGCATATAATCCTGTGTGCTACCCTCCCGTGCTGTAGCGGGTCATTTGCCTCAGTGCTTGAAGTGGAGATGCAGCTCTGAGGATCAGGCTCCTGTCACTGCTTCACAGATCAGAGCACAGAGCAACAGGATGCCATAAGAGAAGAGGAGAGGGCAAAGACAGACAAACGAGATGACATGAGACCTTTTCCTACACAACATTTTCGTTTTTTTTTTACTGTATTTCTTGCTTTCTTTCTCACACATTAGGTTTGATCAGAAATGCCCCATTTTCCTCACCAAACTGCACTAAATTACAAGACCAGTGTTACACTCAGTGAGGCAAACCAATAGAAAAGAGCCTTTCCTTTGCCTTTCTTACAGTCCAGTGAGAGAGAGCCGTGAGAATCAGTAAGCAAAGCAGTACAGCAGTAACGACATTACACTGCTCTTGTTTTCATTTGATACACAGTCAGATGATTCACTTCATGACGTCCGTAGACTCATAACAGATAAACAGAGAAAGAAAGAGAGCAAAACGGGAAAAGTTGAATGGGCGTAAGGGAGAGAGAGAGAGAGAGAGAGAGAGAGAGAGAGAGAGAGAGAGGAGAGCCAATTTGTGTGTTCACATATTTTTTCTCAGACTTATCATCACGCAAATTAGGTCCTGCTTTCTGCTGATAAGGTCAGCTGTCAGTCTGGTTCTATTTAAAGGAGTGGATTTGCGCAGAAAGACACACGCTGCCGCACAAGCTGATTTTTAAGATGATTTTGCATCATCAGGACACTTGCAGTACATGCACACGTAAGGAAATAAATTTCAGTGTGTTATTTATTTCGTTATTTTTTTTCATTTAACATAATGACAGCATACTCCCACTCTCCGGAAAGCCCGAAGCCAGACAGTTTTTGTCTTGCCCTCTTTGGACATATTTCATAGCCATATATTCTAAAAAATCCCCCTCCTTGTAATCTACAAGTCACATCCTCGTGAGTCATAAACTCATAAATTAAACCGCATGTTGCAATCCATCACTACGTAATCACTCCTCTGAATTGTGCCATGCAACAATGACACCAGCAGTCGAGTGTCTTTCTGTGGAGAAATGTTCCCGTATGCAGGTCCCAGGCGCTGTCATTTTGACATATTCATTCTGACTATGCCAGAGAAGATGCATAAAAGGTATTGCCAAAAGCTGAGCGTTTGTTAAATGAAGATCAATGGGATGGTTTGGATTGAAGGTGATATTTTATTTAGGAGCAGACGCTCTTTGTTTTGGTAATGCAACAGCCACTCTCGCAACAACATGACAGCCCGGGGAAATGGATATTGATTAGAAAAGGTTGATACCCCTCCTCCCCTCTTTTTTCTTTTTTTCTTT
The DNA here is from genome assembly GCF_022577435.1 of Embiotoca jacksoni. Classification (NCBI taxonomy): domain Eukaryota; kingdom Metazoa; phylum Chordata; class Actinopteri; family Embiotocidae; genus Embiotoca; species Embiotoca jacksoni. The sequence continues at coordinate 999,928 of NW_027185363.1, read as the reverse complement.
TTTTCTTTCACTGTTTCTTTCCCCCTACATACACACACTCTTGCTGTTTTGCTCTTTTTAATACTCTAGCCATTTCAGAATTCCCCTCCTCTGTCTCCGTTTGTGGTCGGGCTATAATGTGTGATGTGCTGCAATGCTTGATGGATGATAGGAGCTGATTTGAAGGCCATGCAGCTAAAGCTGGCGAGGACACTGGATCAAATTTCGATCATGTACGCGCCATTTTGTTGTGCATGCATGTGTGTCTGTACAGGTGTGTGTACACATCTGTGCGAGCCGCCAATAGCAGAGAGAATAGAAGGATCAACGTGTGTATGCGAGAGAATACAGCTGTGCAACACCAGAACCTGAAGAAGAAATAGTTTTAGGCCAAATAAAGTTCAGGAGGTAGATGAATATCAGCTGAGAACTGATCTAACAGTGAAAACCTACAAAAGTAGCAGCAATGTTATCTTTGACTAAGCAGGTAATTATATAAATTTTGAGCTCATAAGACATCTGTCATTTAATGACAGCAAGAAGCGGCTTTGTTAATTGTGTTGTATCAATCCATAACTAACAGCAACGTATGAAAATAAAAAAATAAATGTGTGTGTGTGTGCATGTGTGTTTCTTTCGCCGTCTTTCTCCCTGTATATACTGTATATATGTGCAGGGGGTTAATACGCCCCCCTGCTGATCCCACAGACTCACGCAGACAACACTCAGTAGATGTAAGTCACTAACGTACAACATTGTCCTCCACACTCACATATAGACGCACTCTTGTTTTTGACACATGGATGTTGCATTAGCTCACTCTCTGGAATCTCTCTAGAATCTCACTTCTTAATCGTACCCATTAATATCAAAATTTATTTTACCAAAAGTAACATCCAAATGAACATTATTCATAACTTTAAACTTGCAATATGTAGATCCAATGCTGCCATTATCAAGTTAATTATTCTTGATTTTGCCCGTTTCAGTTCTCCATACTGCAAAAGCTGACATACTGAATTCTAAAAGTATTCAGACTCCTTCACTTTTTGACACTTATTGCATAGCATATTTAATTTTTAAACAGATAGAATCACCATTATATTAAAATTTGAAAGTTATAATAAAAGTATTTAAACCTTTACTGCAGTACTATACATGAGACTTGCCAAGTTTTGCACACTTTGATGAGAGTTTATCCTTTCATGTTTCATCAGATTGGATAGGTAGCATCTGTGATCTGCCACCTTCGGGTCTCTCTGCAGATGTTCTGTGAGGTTTAAGTCTGGGCCACTCCTAGATAGTTAGACACATGTCCTGTTGTGCTTCAGGTCATTGTTGAGCTGAAAGGTGAATTGTTGTCTCAGTCTCAGGTCATTGCGCTCTGGAGCAGGTTTTCTCTGAATTTGCATCCATTCATCCTTCCCTCATTTCTGATCAGTCTCCATGTCCTTGCTGCTGAGAAGCACCTCTAAAGCACAGTTACATTTTTGTCTCATCCAACCACAAAATATTTCTTTCTTGTGCTCTCAGTGCCCTTTAAACGCCATTTGGCAGACTTCAAGCACTCTACTATAAAGTCCTGCAGTGCTGCTGAGTTGGTCATATTCTGGCAGGTTCACTCATTCAGAGTTTGAGTGACCGTTGAGTTGTTGGTAGCCTCCTTGAACAAGGTTCTTCTTGTCCAACTTGAAGACTCTAGGACTCCTTGTGGTAGAAAGTGCCTCTTTTTCACAATTAATGAGGCCGCCGTTCTCCTGGGAACACTCAAAGCTTTAGAAATAGTTTTATACTGTTCCTGTGATCTACGCTTTACAATTTTATCTGTCTACAGAGATTTTCTTGGACTTCATGGATTGGTTTATGTCTATCTAATCAAATCAGTTTGCTAGAGGTATACTGCAGTCAAGTTCTTCACACGTGAAGGGGAAAGCAAACATGACAACAGTATAGAGTCTTAATACTCTTTCTGTGTTTTTAATATTTGCACACACAAAAAAATGTAAAAACATTTTCAATATTTTCACTTTCACCTTGTGGCTTATTAAATGAAAGTTTGATAGGCAAAATGGAAACTTTAACCATTTTAAATCCAATTTACAGTACGACAAAGTGTGCAAAATGTGAAGGGGCCTGAATCCACTGTATCCTCAACTTGTTAGCAAGCAGTTTCCTATTTACACATCCAGCAGATATTCATTAGGAGCCATGTTTCTCTCCACTTGATGAAAGTCACCTTAACATTCACTCTCCTTGCAGGTCTGCTTTAGTCTACAGCAACTCCTGATGGAAATATCTGTCTCTCTAGCAGCTAATTGTTCTGCTATGTTTGCCAGGTATAGGTTATAACTGTGTCTTTGTACCATTTGGTGCTGGGCAGGTTGTGTATGGGTTTGAGATCACCTTTCCACTGAAAACAGCTGGCTGATGCAGCCAATGACACTAATAAGAACACTGAAATGAATCAAAACAATAAAGTGGTAGTAGTCGTGATTCACTCAATATAAATATACTGATTATAACTACTAAACGCCATGTTATAACCGTAAAATGTTATGGGTTATTTTGTGGGCAACAGAATTTTCGCGGTAATGATTCTTAATGGGACTGAGTGAACAGATTTTTGTCCCAACATTGGGCCTCATTCACTAATACGTACTAGAAATGTTCATAAGTGCGCACGCAAAATCCACGAGATTCATGATCCGTGCGTACCGGCCAATTTTGTTCTTACCACCTTGCATATGTAAGTGAATCAGAAACATTCTAAATTGACAGGCGCGTGTCCGAGCTCTGCAATTAGCATACTGACACCCCGTTTCTCTATATAAGGACACCCGTTTGACGAAAGCAGTGAAGTGCAGAGAGAGTGAAGAGTTGACAGAAATGGCACCGAAAATAAAAAATAAAAACTACACAACAGCGGAAATTGAAACAAGAGTGTATGCGGTTGAAGAAAATAAACACTTTTCAAAAGTGTTTCCTCAGGAGTAACTATGAGGAGTACGTCCTAGAAATCAGGGTATCCAGTAATAGTAGCCACATTTCCAAACAATTTCAGAATTAATATGGTATTTGCAATTATCTGTGAATATGTGAACATATGTGAATATTCTAATATCATTATATTTTAATGGTTAGCCTACTTAATACATTTGGTCAATAAATTAGTAAATGATCGGTTTTCAATATTATCGTTTATTATATCCTTTTTTTAATGAATGCAGCTTTAATATACTAAAAGGTTTGTGTTTACATTTTCTAAGACAGCAGGCAGTCATCATTTGTGCGTATGCATGGTCTAAAGTCATCCTAAATTTGTTCGCAGAGTATGAACAAATTCAGGAAACAAAATATTGATGAATCCCAGATTTGTGCGTCCAATGTTTTGTACGCACAGTTTAAGCATAGATCTGTGCGTATGCACTGTTCGTGAATGAGGCCCAATGTGATTAATACAAGTACGTACACAAGCAACAAGAGGAAGGGAAAACGTGAGGAGAATGTATTGTGCTTGTGAACAATAGTGTACTCTGCAGTAGGTGGTGTCATCATTAAAATTCCAAACACACACACAACCCCCAGAGTAGCTCCACAGCACACATGCACCCAAAAAGACAACACAATAGTCTCTCTCTCACACACACACACACACACACACACACACACACACACGCTGGCATTATCTCCTGTGCCCATACACCCTCATTACCATCCAGCTCTGATCCCTGGTGATAACCTCTCCTGGACGAATACAGCCACAATGACCAGGATTATGGCTTTTGACAAGTCCAATTAATTTAGACCTAACAACAGCGATCGATAGCATTGATTAAACATGGCGGGGGCAATTCATAATTGCCTGGAGGTGAAAGGTTAAATGACTTATACAAAATCTTAATAAACCGTTAAACACTCATAGGGCTCGCTCTTTTGTCGTTCTCTCTTTATGTTCACTGTTTGAGAGATAATGGACCTTGAACACATCACCTGCAATTACTGCATTCTCTCTTTTCATGCTTTTCTAGTTTGTAGGGCAGCAGGTTCAAGAATAGTCATCAATGACTACTGATGACATCATTTGATTGATACAGTGAAAAGGTAACACGCAATATTGACTACACAAAAAAAAAGAAACACTATTGATGAATTATGCTCCCTCTAACTGAAATCAATGGTTTCTTTACTATTTATATTTGTGTCCACTTATTTATTTTGTACCTATTGTACACAATAATCACCCTCCTTTCAGCGCTAAGTTTGGTCTTTATCGAGGGAAATAACTTTAGCTGCTAGTTGCTCCACCAGCTAGTATCTATATTTGTCTGCTGTTTGGTGCTGGGCAGGTAGTGTACAGTGGTTTCAGAGTTATATTTTCTTAAAACACCTCTCTGCTGCATGTGGAATCAACACTGATTAGAGCTGTGAGACTAGACCAAACCTCAAAAGTAGATTAATTACCACAAAGTGGTTCAGAAAGGATATGATTTCATTATTTTGATGACCATTTCTTTAGGTTACAATACCACTGTGCTGTTACCAGACTTTAAAAGGTGTTTTTTCAGTCAACTCCAGTCAAACAAGTCTCCTCATCCTCTACCAATGTACCCCGAAGTCTTAAACAGCTGATATCTAAATCTTCTCACCAGTTGAACTACACTCTTCTATTGCTCAGCAAGGTTTCCCCCACAGCTCTCCTGTCTTCTGTATTCTGCTCCGAGCAGCAGCTTCACCACTGAGATGAACAAGGGGGAAGGAAAGAACCGGACTACTGAAAGGGCATGCTGCCTAGCAGCCAGGCTTTGATCAGCTCTCTGAGTCAAACATCTCCCTCTGGCAAACAGTGGGGGTTGGCCCAGGTGTATACTCCCCCTTCGATCCGATTACTGTCAAAAAAAAAAAAAAAATCCTGCAATAGGAGCAATGCCAAAAAGAAAGAAAATGGTAAAATAACATCTTGTTTGTCCAATTGCTCGAGTCTCTACCCTCTTCAGTGCTACAATCAAACTTCACCAAATCTGGAAAGAACACTGCTTTCTATAAGGTATCATATTCATTTTAGAAAGAAGTTTCAGTTTATGATTTTGAACAAATGAAAATACTTCCTGGTGTGTGGATTTTAACTATAGTATTTACAAAATAAACAGAATTCTTCTGGTTATTCACCACTTTTTTAAAGCATTTCTGCACTGAACAAACAAATTTATTGTTTCTTTAAGGCTAAAGAATACCTCACTTTTCCTTTCCCCCTCCTCATGAAGAGCAGAGCAGAGCAGAGGGTGTGTTTTTTCCTACTGAGGTTGTCGTGGGAGTTTTTTTTTTTCCCTTGTTGTCATTGCCGGTCTAACATCAGTGGTGCCATTTTTATTTGCTACTATCAGACTGTGGCGTTGTAGCAAAACTCTTGGAGCCCTTACGTGTATCATAGGGCTACACATACTTGACAGTCAAAGAAAACAAAGCATATTGAGGAAAATAAACTGCATCTGCATTTTCCAACATTATAACATGTATGCTATATTCTATTAATATTCTTCTTACTGTACCTTTAGAGCCTGTTTACTAACAGAAAACAGTTCAATGACGGTTTAGTTTGAATGCTCCGTATTAGGCTATTCCCCTTTTGTTACCCCTTTCTTTTTTATTTTCTATTTTCATCTTGCCTAGTTATGGATATCCTTGAGCTGAGACACTATGATTTATTTATTTCATGGCCACAGTTACGTAGTCAATAAGGTTTAGGTCTTGATGACATATTTAACCCTACATTTTCTCTTCCATCCATAAAAGTCACTGCAATGAACATGGTGACTAGGGCAACAGTTTGTGCATACTACAATGTGTTTGTTTGAGTGTTTTTTTTTAAAGTGAGAGACCATTTACCAATCTATGCCCATATGCTACTTTGTCAGCATGATGTGCTGTACATTGTTCAGGAGAAAATGATCACAGTCACATTGAAAGCAACTGAATATCATGGCATTCACAATATAACTAATGGAGCTGGTACAGCCACTTCTCTGGACAGTATCTTGGATCGAGGGTGAATCAAAAACTTCAGAGACTGTTCCTATTCTGATACTTCCGAGACTGCAAATGTGGGACCACTGTTACAGGCGCATTGGCGATTGCTCCATGGACATGAGCAGATAGTGCACATACATTTTTGAATCAGAAATTTGGAAATTGGCAATGCTTCAGAAATTCTATGGCAATAAAGCAATGAGGTGAGAGGGATGTTTTATGTGACATTCATAGGATTGTCCACCATGAATTCATCCGCCAGGTTCAGATTGTCAACAGAGTTCTACTGTGACGTACTGAGACGTCTGAAAGAAAACATTTGCTGCAAATGACCTGAACTATGGCGTGATGGCATGTGGGTTCTTCAACATGACAACATGCCTAAACAGCTTGTTAAAAATATGCGATTTTTCTCATCGTCAACATCATCGCTCCCCACCATCCCTATTCGCCCAATTTGGCTCCCTGACACTTCTTTCTATTTCCCAAAAATTTGACACAAACTTTGATGTTGGCTCTCTCTCTCTGCTCTAGTTTAAGGTGCATGGAGAAAGTTGTGCACAGTTTACATACAGCGGGAGCAGTCTTTGTACTTTTTGATCCACTCTCATTGGGTTATAAAGCATTAATTCGATGAATAGCAGCCGTGTTTACTGAATCAATTACTTGTTGAGGTCAGAACATTCTCTGTGGTACTGTAATGTGATGACCAACCAATAGGTAGGGTGTGTCAAAGCGTGTTTAGATTTTATAAAACACTGTTTATAATCTGTTTTATAATCTTTTTATCTTTTTCTCATTACATAGTAGGGAATGAGTGTATTTATACAGAGTATAGCCAGATGCACAATATGCCACATCTTCAAACAGGCGTCATCTATTATAATAATGTGTGTGTCCACAGATGTGTATCTGTGGATGTTTTCGTCTGTGTGTGTGAGCACACATATGCAGTCCTATGAATGTGCACTGTGATCACCAGGGTTCCTTGTCAGTGAAAGGGCAGGGAGGGACCCAGAGGTGTCAGAGGGGACAGCAGGGAGCGGAAAGTGGTGACACAGGGAGAAGACTCTGGTGACATCTGCACAGTGGGAACCGACCGCCACAGCCTAATGACGAACAAGGTCTGCTTTTACTAATGAGAGAAACAAGGAATAGGACATGAGTGGAGAGCTGGCCTGACATCCGCCTGTTCTTCTTTGTCAGAGAAACGGTCTTTTTCCCTATTTGATTCACAATTGTCTATAAAAAGCGAATTGTTTTGTGCTGAGGGCACAGAGGGACTACAAGCGCGTGCACCTGTACTTCTGTAAATGTCAACACACATACACACACACACACACACACACACACATCAAGCAAAATTCACAAACCTTCTGGTCAAACAAAGCTCTAATGTAGCATTCTCTAAGTATTGACACACACTTGACCAGAGGCGACTGTGAAGCAGTGGAGGACAGTCTCAGTTTAGACTAACCATTGGCAGTCTCTCTGCATCTTAATAACATATGTCCCAGGGCTGTTGATGACTCACACTAGCTGGTCAGGAATTAATGAAAAGTGAGTGTGCGTGTGTGTTAGCAATCATATAGTGTCTTTTATACAATAGCATCTTTCTTTAATTTTCTGTAGATGAAATTAAAAAAAAACTAAGACAAAATTTAGATGATAAGCTTAATATCACTCAATGTATGTTCTGTTTATTAAGTACAAAGATGAAGGTGGGAGGTATAGCTTAGCATAAAGAGTGGAAGCGAAGCAGAAATAGATAATGCTCTTCGAGTTCAAGTTAAAAAAACATCTACTGACATCGCTGTACCTCACTTATTAGCATAATTCATTTAATCCAGACACCAAAAAATTTAACAAGATTAAAAGTCCACAGCCATGGATAGTAGCTTAAATGTCAGATCACTAACATGCTCACAATTACAATAGCCATCTTTACATGGAGCCCAATATTCTGATTTAAATCGTTTAAAAGCTCAAACAGAACAAAAATGTTCCATTGAACACCTCGGTCAAAGGTCCAAATCAATAGAAATTAAAATGGGTTACAGAAGAGTGGTTTAAATTTTGTCATCAAGCGATCAAAAGAAAAATGTAACCTTGTAAATTATTAAACTGATTACTTCATGTATGTGTTAATTCTGCGCTTGATGTAAATGCAAGTGGACGTACGTTTGTCCTCTACTTCCAAAAAATGGTGGCTTATGAGTTGATTTGAACCCCAGCTGAGGTTGTTTTTTTTAATACAAACTGAACTGAACTGAACCTTATTTAACACCTAGAATGCATCTTGTTTTTTTGGAAACATAAGTGACCATGTTTTGACGAGCCAGCGAGGAGCCAGTGGTGCATCTGACTGAGAACCCGAACACACCCCACCCGCCCACCTTTACAGAAAACCTTACTGCGCTTTTTAATGTCTAATATTTAATTAATTATGGCATTATTTACAGAAGGACCACCAGAGCACGTGATCAGAAGGACAGAATTTAGCCAATGATATCCTAAAAACTTGCAGAAGAAATTTATTGACTTTGTATTTCATGAAAAAAGTTCAACAGGAGTCTATGGCGGCTGAGGCTTTTCGGAGACACGCCGTCAGCGGTATTGCACTAAGAGACTTCGCCATTGGCTTCACTTTTCAGTTCTGTAAGTAACATACAGTTTTATATACAGTCTATGATTTAACTGCAGCGAGTGTCAACCTTCTGCATAAGGTCTGCCGTATCCGTTTTGCAGTTTAGTGAGTTACCAAGCTAATATTTAGCTAATTAGCACTAAAGCTCAGGTGAGGCTGATGAGACTTTGGTCAGTATTGGACAGGTTGAAAATTTTGAGCTGATAATCGCGCTGGATGAAAATGTATCATATATAAATTATCACTACATTCTGAGGGTGACAAATGTGTGTACCACATTTCATGGCAATCCAAAGTCCTACCTAAGACCACTTGAAAAAAAAAAAACTTATAAAGGGTTTTCTTATTGAAGTAGGTATAGACTAAATCACAATGTTCACTGCTTTTCTTTTTTTTTTAAATATCGAATGGCAACAGAGAGGAGCATAACTGGCATTTATTTAAATGGAAATGAAAACATGGCAGATTGTTGGTTGGCAGTGATTTGAAAGACGGTTGCTTTGTTGGGAAACTGGATAAACAAGCGGTTATTGAGCAAAGGTGGTGTAGATGTTGAGGGAACCAGGGAATGCAAAGATAAAGAGACTGCTGGAGTGGGTTTCATGTGATGGGAGAGACAAATAGGCACACAGACAGAGGCATAAGAGAGGAGCCACTGGCTACAGGCTGTACAAGGCTCAGGCCAGAGAGACGAGCTGCGTATTGATCTGTGGAGTTTGAGTTTCTTTGTGAAACAGGATCTGAGGACACGAGCGAGGCCTTATTTAAAAGTCTCCCTATTCACATCCATATCTATTGATCCATGCACACTTTCATGCAGCTTTAAGTAACTCTCTGGTTGCCTTTTTCTTTTCTCTGCATCTCCTCTTCTCGTTCTTTATTTCCTCATCATTCTGTTTTGGCTGTCCAGGGCTCAAAGTAGCTCTTATTTTCTTTCTCTCACTCTCATATTTCACACTTTTTCCACCTCCTTCTCACCCTCTTCAGGACTTGGGTGAACTTTTAAGAGCATCCCGTAATTCCTGATCATGTTTCCATGCAATTCATCTCTGAGTGATTGAAACCAGTCCTTTAATGGGTGTTTTTTTTCTAATGTGTTTCCCATAAAAGTTTCCTTATCCTCAGAATCCCTTATCTCTGACAGCAATAAATTGAGAGGATCAACTCAGTGTAGCACAATCACATTCAGCAATGACAAGCAGTTTTCAACACCCACAACATAAACAGAAACACACACACACGGACACACACACACACACACACACACACACACACACACACACACACACACACACACACACACACACACACACACACACACAGTAGAGATAACAACTTCATTCTGTGGTAGATTTGATTGGCTGCGGATGCTGTTGTCAGACGGCAGGAGTAAAATATGGCTGTCGTTATTATGTGCTGTCTGAACTTGGCTCTTAAAACTCTCCCTGAGTGGAAGAGGAGAGGAGCGAGGACAGACTTGATTCTCTTGTTGTACTTCATCTTTAGCCCCTCTGCTCTTGGTGCGGAGTCAAAGGCCTTGGAAATCATCTTCATTATGTCTACATCTACAGGCGACAATGTTAGTGGCCCCACCATCTGATGTCATTTTAATTACTCATATCTTAGCATATCATAGCTCTTCTTCCTTTTCTGTTTAATTCCTTAAATTATTTCCCTGCCTTCAGTCTTCCCGTTTTAACCATCCCGAAATCTATTTTCCCCTTCTTTTTCTTTCTATGTACATCGATTTACTCTCCGTCCCCTCCCTTCCTCGCTCTCTTTTGCCATGTGACTCCTACCCAGCAGCAGTTCTGAGCAGACCTCCACCGTTAAGCGCAGTACAACTGATAACGTCAACCATGCTGTCTGTGACTGACAGCTGGGTAAAATGGCTGTGGCAGCACACAGAGGCATGGAGAATCCTTTTTCAGGCTGCACCAGAGTTGGTCCCTGCGCCCATCTGTCAGACGAAAACAGGAGCAGAGACTATCAGTCACAGCTGACCCCCAGTCAGCAGCGCGAGGGACTAGTTGGGAGGGCAAAGGCTCAAAGCAACACAAATAAGCATGAAGATCAACAGATGGCTCTCTGTCAATCATCTTTCTGTCTTAATTTTTTTGTTAATGTCGTCCTGCCTCGCTGTTTTCCACCTTCATTTACTCACTCTGATCTTATCCTGAGAATCCAATCAAATATAGCCTAATGTTATACTCTTGTATCTTTCCCTCTAAATCTTACTTTTTTTCTGTCTCCATTTGTCCTCAGGTGGTACAGCCGCAAATGTGACACGTGTGAAGTTAGGTGTTTGGTTCCTTTTCCCCACACAGGCTTAGATTGCTGTCATTACACTCACTCCGTGCTATTTCACTCCCACTGTAATTGGAGGTGCTGTGAATGAAAGTAGGGTCCTTGATTTCATACTTTGAAGATACTGATAGCCAGTCGTGCACTTGCCAGGGGGAGGAGAGTGTGTGCGTGTGTGTGTGTGTGTGTGTGTGTGTGTGTGTGTGTGTGTGTGTGTGTGTGTGTGTGTGTGTGTGTGTGTGCCCGTGTATGCGCGTATAATGTGAAAAATGTTGCATTACAGAAAAAGAAACTTTGGAGGGGAGGACATGCAGATTTAAGTGCTGCAGGTGTTTAGATAATTACACCACAAAAATGTTAATTCACACTGATACTTCCTGCCTTGTTTTAGCAAACTATGGTGAGGTCGTGACACAGGTTCACTGCAAGGCGTCTTTTTTCTCAGCTTATTATTATAAAGTGTATGTAGAGTATGATGTCTAACACCTTGGTAATGATTTGCAAGCGCAACCCCAGAGAGAAAATGTGCTGCAAGAACTCCTGGACAGACTATCTTTTCTTTTGTGCTCACAGATAAATTAATCTTCATGTAAAACCATAATTCAACTGAAAAAGAACAAAAAATGTACTTTTAGTGAAGAAAAAAAAAATCAATGTGGCCATTTAATTTAGTGTAGAAGGAACACTTTTACATATTACTGTACACGATGTAAATTAGATTTCTCCTCTTGAATAATCATCCATCTAAAAGGCTGAACCTCACTGGGAGGTAATTACACTGCTCTGAACATTAACTAACCCCTGTTCTCTCTCACACACACTTTCTCTCGCTCACGCTTGCACCTCCCTCCTTGCAAACCCTCCACACTTTTCTCTTGATGCACACTGAAATTATACGACAGGGGCACATACACTAGTTTTTACACAAGTGTTTGTTCACACAAACGTTAGCGCACACAGACACAGACAATGCACGAGTCGTACACCTTCACACCTTCTGAAGAATATGGTACGAGCCAAACTTCTTTTTATAATGTCATTTTTTTACACACTCACTTTATACACCCACCTCATATTATCATTCTTCCATCACTAATAATGAAGCCGGGTGAAGCAGCGAGGTGATCTGTATGCAGTGACTAATATTCTTCTACTTAACGCAGCTATTTGAGATAAAAATAAAACAGAGATGGTTTCATTTATTGTTAAGTTGAATAGTGGTAAGTTATCAACCATGACCACCTGTGAGATCTTTTGTAGGTAGGTAGGTATGGTAGGTAGGTATTTACTTTATTAATCCCCGAGGGGACATTTTTTTGCAGAATACATCAGTAATTCTACACTGGTGGGTATAGCAACCCAAAAGTGAGTCGAAGGTACATTTTGTGTGGGTTGTTGATGTGTGCGTGAAAAAATAAGATGAGGGGAAAAAACATGTAAAAAAGTTATTCTTAAGTCGACAGAACACCTGCCGATGTGCTTTTATTCTGAAGGACATTTGTTTTCTGTGATGCAGCATGGCATTTGGTTGTAACAACCAAAACTAATGTAATCAAAAACAGTAGTTGGTTCTCATTCAAGCATTTGTAAACAGGTTAATGATGAGATAAGTCTATCTTTTTATTGGGTTCAATGTAAGTCTTCCTTTCATTTCCATTTCCAGTGTACCTTGTTTGAAAAGCATACATACCTGTAGTTCTAGGTAAGTCTGCCTTTTTATTTAATTGTGTTTTTTATGTGTATTTGCACATTTGTGACACTTTTCTTATTTTATGTTTTTAACAGTTCACGAAGACAATGTGGATTACTGCACTATTTTCTGTTAAATAAATTTGAGTGGCTCAAAAATACCAAAAATTTGGGTCATGACTTAATGACTAAAGAAAAATGTGGGTCCTAAGACTATATCAGTCGAGAACCACTGCTCTATGTAACCACATGATTATGGTTTTATATGATAAATATTATGCTTCTTTTTTTTTTTTTATCATGCTCTGCTAAATCTAGAAAAAGGTAGTTTTGTAGTTGAAAAGTGAGAAAACCCAACAACATGCTAATATCAATAAAAAAGTTAACTAACGTTCTGCAACATTATTGAAGGCAGAAGAGGTGGATAAACTTTTAAAAGTTATTTTCAGTTGGTTATCTCTGGTGTTCAAAGGAGTACAAATGAGTGCAGATTTCATTTCAAGTGGTATTGAAATCTTCCTCCAACTTAAAAGACATAAAACTTAAAAAAGCATGATGAACACCAAGTCTGAAATGTCTTTCATTTTGTTTACCAAAACTATAAGTAATGAAATTACTAGAATGTCCCTAAAAATAGTGAACACTTATGTCAAAGGATCAAACTAAATGCAAATAATGTGCTGAAATGAAGACAAGTTAGCAACATCAGCACGCTACAGTTACAGTTTCTGGTTAATAATAGTTAACTTGTCTGCCTTAATGTTATTAAAATTATTCCACACATTGTTAGCTGTGTAAAAGCTCCACCTGTTCAAAAAATGCCATCGAATTCAACAGTGCTAATTCAAACAATTAGTTAAATCAATGCCTCTGACAAAGTGTCAACATAAACTGAAGAGAACTTGATTAGTTTAGTCACATTGCTGTGTGTCGCAGTGTCTTTTTTGATACTACCTGGAAGCTCCAGATTTTCAAATGCAACATATAGTAACTTTAAGTGACTCTATTGAAGGTATTATAACAGAGGTAGAGCTAGTGAAGGTATATTTGTGGCATTATTTCAATGGTCTTTGGCTGGCTTCCCCTGTCTTACAGATGTAACACAGCAAAACACCTCAACCTGGCACAGCTGACAGTTCTCTTCACTCAGATCAAAGAATCACCAAACTACACGCATTTTGCTCCGCTGGAAAAGCATCGTATTTGTGTCAAAGCACAGCTGTTTAGCTGCAGTACAGGTGGATTCAGAATGACTGGCGGGAAAAATTTATTTAGTGCTCCCTCTACAACTTGACAGGTGGATTGGCACCGATTCTGATGCAATAAAAAGATCAGAGCAAAGGGGGATGCCTTAGCTTGTTCATCTATGTGATGCTGCTTTTGTTTAGAGGGAGCACCTTTTTAAAAAGGGCTTGATCTCTCTTCACGTGAAAATTTGAATATATGGTTGAAAGAGCACTCGTCCCTAGAGGACCCCTGGACCACATCAGCCGCACGGTGTCAAGATTTCTTGGACTGTTACAGGTCGAAGAAGCTTAGATGTACGGACTTCAAAGTAAAACCTAAATAGCCACCTTGTTCATTCATGGAAGACATTGCTATTCCAAAACTCATTATGCTAGTTGTCAGGAGAAGGTCAGCACAGTGACACAGAGCTCCAAGCTGCCTGAAGGAATTTAGTATGGATCACCTTCTGCAACACGCAGAGCTCAATTCCAGCTGTCATCAGGCTGGAGGAGGCAGAAATGCATTACCAGCCAGGATAATATGCTATATTATATAGCTTATATGCCAGCTCACGAAGCCCTGGGGCAATGAGAGGAGCAATTACAAGGACAGGGATGTGTAGTGTGTGCATGTGAGTCTGAATGTGTGTATATGCGCACAAACACACCTGCCAGCATTTACCTCTCAAAACCAATAAACTCCTAATTTGGTATTTTCAAAGTCGCATCAATGTTTAAAATGTTATCAGCTCTCGGACATGCACCACTGCTTACTGATGATCTCCAGTACAAGGACGTAATCTTTATCGAGCAACCAAAGCCGTCCACACGCAATACGTTCGTCCTGAAACGGCACCGCAGTTGAGTTTATCTGCGGTATTTCTACATATTTCTCACAGTGACATAAGTTGTTCATTGCGAGCAGCTCCAGCAACAATCTGCTGGTTTAGAAGATTCAGCATGAAGTGACTCAAACACCCAAAAGGCTTTTTTCTTTTTTAAATCAAAAGGGAACAAAGGCACTAACTGAAATCTGTTAGATGAAATGCAATTTCACCATGATACTACCAATAGAGCCTCTCCTGTGGCACAGTATCATTGAGAATTGCCTGTTTTTTTATGTTCCATCGAACAATAATCCGCTGTGCCTGCGTTGAACTCCCGCCCTGCATGTTCTTAACACACCAATATAACGGCGCTATGTGTTTTCAGATAAGAAAACATTACAAAAGGCTGAATCAAATAATCATCCTACGTTACCCGTTGATCAGTAATCTCCTGTTTTCATTTCGGCACTGTCACTTTCTCCACCCCGTATCCCCCTGCTCTCAGGCTCCCCAGTTCCATCTGCACGCTCTTTCCGATCTAATCTGTTTGTGGATATGGAAAGAGAGAGAAAAAGAAATGATGATCCCCTAACAACGACGCAAGCCTATATTGCCGGAGTTACTGATGATGTTCATCTCCCAATGTTTGCAGGTGAATATGTTTGCGTGTTTGTGTATACATGTCCATGTGTGTGTGACTATATATATATCTATATATGCCTGAAATGAGCCTCCCTTTGCAAGAAACATTGAATCGATCCTCTCCTTTATCTATTAGATTTGAATCAGCTCAGATTTCAATGTTGTGCTGCAGGATGAAAAGGACACGTACAGGTAGACAAAGAAACCCGAAAATGAAACACTGTCCATAAATGATTTTTGTAAAGGCTGAAACTCTGCTGGGAGCTCACTGCAGCCTTGTACTTGTTAGCACTGATAATTCAGAGGAGTGTGTGTTGTGTCTGGCCTTTGCTCTCCTCGAGCATGTCTCCTGTTGATTGGATCATCACACACACACACACACACACACACACACACACACACACACACACACACACACACACACACACACACACACACACAAGCTGGGCTGCTATGCTGCTAACAGCTTAAAAGCTTATGGGAATGTCTGCACATCTTTAAACTGACTAATGCACAAACAGAATAATAAGCTGCCTCTGCAAATACATACTCACTTTATAAAAGACAAACACACGGGCTCATACACCTTTTGTACTGCACAATATTAAGGATTAGTTTTTTTCTTTCATTTCTTTTGTATTGAAAAAAAAATGGAAATCCATTTTGAATTATGGGTAAAAACCAACAATGAAAATAACAATAAACAGATTTTAAAGATATTGCTTGCAGTGTAATCACTCATTTTATTGTTTTATTTTGTTTTTATTCATTTAGACTGACAATATTTATCAGGATAATCAGCAGCTAATTGCCCTTTTTTTGTTTGGACCTCCACAGTGGGGCCATCCCTATAAATACTCATGTGTGTCACTGACTGAGTGGTCATAGTTTCAGCATTTGTCAGATGAATAAACTCATGATGGTGGCAACAGCAAAAAGCAGAGAAGCCTCGATATCCTTGTTCCCTGAACTTCCTCCGGCTCATCCTGGGGAATCCCGAGCCTCTCCACAATCTTATTCTTTCTGGCATCACCCACATTTCTTTATCATAGGTGAAGGTAGGGATAAAGACCAAAAAGAAAATGAGAGCTTTGCCTTACAACTCCGCTCCCCTCTTCAACACTACAGTCCAGGACAGAGCGTGCATTACTTCTGCTGCTTCTTTCGGCATAAGGACATTAAAAGGCCTTTGTTTCAAATATTAAAAATGTTTTAAATGCAGTCTTGTTTATAATTTTCTGTTCAGTATTTGAGCTAATCTTTTCACAAAATAACTTGAATTTGAACAGTGGTGATCAGTGTATTCTTTCTGCCAGAAACACAACAACTAATGATAAACTTTCATAAAATCTGGGCAGTAAACTCCTTTGAAGAGCTACTGAATTTCTCAGTGCCGCGTGCGCACTTTGCTCACACATTATTGCTATCTCTTTGTCAGTTTCTTCTTTCCTTTGCTCTCTTCCTCTTTCTCTCCCTCCTTTCATCACTGCCCGCGTTCCCAAAGGTAATTACAAGGAGTTTCAGACAGTGGTTCTGGAGGCCTGGGACTCTCCACCAATCATTATTCTGCAGATCAATTGCAGTGGACTCAACTGAACACACACTCTCAGAAGCACGGAACAATTAAAAGTCAACACAGGGGAAAATTCTACACACTCACATGGACACACGTATACATAAGCATGCACATATACACCTGAATTAACCAGGCAGCATGTGACGAAGGTGAACAGGCAAAAGGACACTTAAATTGTACAAATGAACATACTCAGCAAACATGCATGCACAAGTGTACACAAACAGGGGTCATTCAAGGCGAAAGACAAACGAACAAACTCCCACAAGTAACCAGAAAACATATGTACATAAAAGTGGAAGACGATTCAATAGAGCTTAAAGCCAATCTGGTGCTAAAGGAAAGTAGAAGATGAGAAATCTTATTTGATAACCGCTTCAAAACAGCCTACCATTGGGACGGCCCCATGGAGCCAAATCGAGCGACAGCACCAAACAAATTTTTGCTCTGAGCACAACAAACGTTTTCATGTTTTCTCTTCAAAGGATCACACAGTAATACACTGCACAGTCCGCCTTATCAAAGCTCTCAAACTATGTGTGTGTGTGTGTGTGTGAATGCATGGCTTGCATGTTGCATGTGTGCACACATGTGCTTCTGTCCCCCGAGCCTCACACATAAACAGATTGTTGAATATGAAATGCAAGGGGACTCAACTGTGATGCCGCCAATGTTAATTGCGGTGAACCAACAAAGTGAATTCAATTTATGTTTGGAAAGCTTTACAAAGGAAATGTTTTCCTCCCGTAAAGTCAAATGAAAGACAATGTGTGAACCTCACTTCACTTAAATCTCATTAGAAGTAAAAAAGAAACAACAATAACAACAACAACAGTTAGAAGCTTGTTTAAAAGCTGCTGTTCTACGCACAGGAACGCAGAGGCAGCGCCACTGAGTTGTGCAGGTCGGCGATTGAATGCCTGAGAGACTGTAATATATTGCTGAGCCTTGTGTATGCACAGTTGGATACTGGGAACAGTCTCTTATATGCATCTAAATATAGGAACCCTCCTCTTGCTGTGTGTGGACTCACTTAGTCTCTCTCCTTCTG
Source organism: Embiotoca jacksoni (assembly GCF_022577435.1). Lineage (NCBI taxonomy): Eukaryota > Metazoa > Chordata > Actinopteri > Embiotocidae > Embiotoca > Embiotoca jacksoni. The sequence continues at coordinate 981,963 of NW_027185363.1, read as the reverse complement.
TCTCACTGACTTGAACACACACACACATTTCTCAACAGACACTCAAGGTTATCACAACTTTTGTCTCACACATACGCAAAACTTGTGCATCTATGTGTGTGTGTGTGTGTGTGTGTGTGTGTGTGTGTGTGTGTGTGTGTGCGTGTGTGTGTGTGTGTGTGTGTGTGTGTGTGTGTGTGTGTGTGTGTGTGTGTGTGTGTCTCATGAGGACTCTGGTGAAGTAGGGCAGGCTGGAGGAAAGTGGGGCGACAGGGGGGCGGGAGGCGAGCCCAGTCAGAATATCAATAATGGATAAACATGTTGCCATCAGGAGGGACTGAAGGAGAGGGAGATGTGGAGAGACAGAGAGAGAGACAGAGAGGACCTGAGAGAAAAGCGAAAGAGTGAGGACAAAGGACCTGGAGAGAGAGATGGTGGAAACTGAGAAGCGAGAAAGACAGAAACAGTTCAGCATCTTTTTTTTTTTTCAATGTCATTTTTCAATGCTGTCTGCACCACAAATTAAATTAAATTCAACTCCATTGTACTGAGGTAAAGGCATAATTCTTAGAGACTGATTTTTTTTTTTTTTTTTTTTTAATCCAATTAAATAAACAAGAAAGACCAAACCAACCAAAACAATCTGCAGAACTAGAACGCACTTGGTGTAAATAAGTTTACTTCCACTTTTCAAGACAGGGCACCAAACTTACCAAACTACTTTACGACACTGATCAAATTGCCTCGGTACGCTCTAGTACCGAAAAACATCTTGTCATTTGATACCAAATTTTGATACCTAGCCTTTATCCTCTCTAAAACGTTGTCATTTTAAAACATTTGCTACGTTTACCCAGAAGTGTCAGTGAGCCACAGCATTTACGCTACGTAGCCTCTTCTTGGACATCCACCTCACGTAAACATGATGACTCAGTTTCAACTTTGGTAAATGTTTCACAAGAAAAACTCATTTCACTCTTTTCAGACACAAACTTTAGTTGCATGTGCTGCAGTAAATGGAGGTTTCTGTTTGCACAGCCTGCTCGCTAGTGTCTAATAATAGCATGCTGTGAAGCATTTAGAGAACATAGGTAAATTGTAGTGACTTGCAATAACTTGCACGCAAGACATTTAAAGGACATTTATAAATTCCACCACAGAAAATAACCTGGGTTACAAGCTCTCCCTCTAAACTGAACGAAAAATTTATATTTGTACCGTATTATGTAATTTTCATTTTCTTAAAATGATTCAATAAACTAAGTACTTGATAAAAGTATTATTTAGGAACTCAAAGACAAGGTATCTGTACTCGTACTAGTATCAAACATTTGTTTATTATACTCGGTCATACTTCTTTAAGGTCTATACTAGACAACCACTTTAATACATGACTGCAAATATAAATTTTCTTCAAGTTAACCATGAAACAAGAAAAAACTTGAGGTTGTTTCTCCATGTTCCATTAAAATGCATGTACACCAACCGACTTTATCGGTGTGAAAGTACAATATATAATTGTAGCGATAATACCAGTGAAATTTTGTTTTAGCCCACTCTTTACAAAGAGTCCTTGAACCACCGGTAGTGACTGCAGGAGCGGAGGTGGGTGAGAGATAGGGACAAAAAAATGAAAGAAAGTAAGGTTGAGTTTGGAACTGTACCATTTTTCACGTTTAAGTAGGCAAACCAGTGTGAGAGGTGAGCCATCCAACAGTGTTCCAAATCCATTTAGCCTAAGGTAAATGATGAAAATAGGATGCACAGGGCTCCACTCTGCACGCCATTGTCACCTCTGATTCATATTTGTGCAGCCTCTAGCATAAAATCAGGTGTGTGTGTGTGTGTGTGAGAAAGTGTGTAGGAGAGATGTTCTGTTTTTCTGTGTCTGGCTCGGTGAGAAGGAATACGAAGGGAAAAGAAAAGAGAGGAAGGTGTTCAGAGGTTTTCTGCTACAGGGCATCCCGCTTTCGAATAAATTTTGGATCTTGTAACTCCAGCCAGAGTGTCTGTATGCCTGTATGTGTATGTGTGTGCGTGTGCGTGTGCGTGCGTGTGCGTGTGCGTGTGTGTGTATGCATATATTTATGTGTATTTTTGTTCAATCATGACTGCACATTTGTGTCGGTGTTTGTTCAAAGCAATTACTGATTGGCTCCTTAGCGCCCATGTTCAAGAGTCCACCCAAGGCATTTTTGGGCGACTGAATAACTCGGGGTTACCATGAGGGCTTGTTGCTCATGGCAACTCAGCTGTGTCCACTTTAGTCTGCTCCTATCCAACTTGAAAAGGCATGATCGCAGACAATAGAGTGAAAAGAAAGAATATTGTGTTCCTTCTAATGTGTTCAACGGTGAAATATTGATTCAGCACTGTTAAAGCCTCCCAAACAAATTGATACGCTATTTATTTTTAAGGACATCGGTAACAGAATAGCTGTGTGAGGGAGGGGTGTGTGTGTGTGTGGTTGGGGGGGGGTATCTAAACATGTCTACGTCTGTGTGTCTGTAAACACACTGACAGCTTGCCTCAGTTCTTATCCCTATGTACAAGCCTCTCTATTATTCCTTCCTTAATGACAATAATTAGACTGTTCCCTTTAATTAATCTGTACTTGATTGAGCGAGTGTTTGTCTGTGTGTGAGCGCATTGTGTCTTGTGTACTTGTGTGTGCGTCTGTGTTTGTCTGCACGTATTGCCTACCCACTGATCCCGAGTGAGTAAGCAAGAGAGTGAGTGAGTGACAGGAAACAAACTGTGAGGCTGAGTTTGTGGAGCTCCTTGAATTCCACCACTCTCATCAGTGACCTCCAAACAGAGCAGGCTAAAGCTACACATCTACAATCATCAAGGTGGAGAGGGTACAAGTGGAGTCCATTACAGTCTCCTAATTACTTGTAAAGGCTGCAATTAGCAAAAGCAGTGCAGTGGGTTTGCATGAGGAAATATGAGAGGCAAGAGGATTTGGAGTTGCAGCAGCTCTCCTCTTTTCTTTCTCAGATCCAGCAAATTCTCCCTCTTTTCTTTATTTCCTCTTTACTGTTTCTTATTTTGGTTTGCCTCGGGCCCTGCGCAAAAGCCATTCCACCTCGGCAGAGAAAATGAGACAATGTTCCCGCCTATTGACTTTCTGTTTTCTTTCTATAATTGTTGCCATAAAGCATAATTAAACTTCATTGTTCATTCCTTCATCCTCTCTGCGTCTTTTTGCCACTCTCTTTCTCTAGTCTTCCTGAGTTCGAAAGTAATTATATCTCAGTATGCCTGCAAGACGGCACACTCCTGATCCGCTGATGAGAGCAGGCTGGAAGGATGAATATAATGAAATGGAATACATTACAGGATGCCAGCGCACCATAGGCCTGGCCTTTCTAAAGATCTGATGCTCCGACATAATGTATCAAGAGCTTCATACAAAATTCTGCCATCTTAACAGGACAGAATTGATCTTCTTTCTTCACTTCTTTAAGTAAAAGTTAGCAGGTCATGAGTGCATGAGGTTGATGTCATGCTTTGGGTAATCCTATTGCACGGTTGTTCTACTCCCAGGACTAACTGCTGGGGACATGTTCAACTTGTGCATGTTTGCTTCAGGTACTGACAGCTACATAATCTGTTACATTACCCAAGATGATTAAAATCTAAATTTTTGGCAATAAAAGTTTGAAGTAAAATGACATTCTCTCATAAATTTGCATTTACCTCATTGGTTTCCTTTCATGTAGGAAAAATAAATAGGGTGAAAGATCCACAATAACAATTCAATACCTCCACCTCAATATTGATGATATTTATGTTTTAATGATACCATATAACGTGAAAGAAACATAGTGTGAGATGTAATGTATGTGTAACCACCCACATCTGTGATGACTGCCACTGGAGATATGCAAAAAGATGATTTCAGCTGTATTTTATTTGCCCTTCAAGGTATGCAGTGCACTGAACATTTTCACTTCACTGAGCTCTGATATACAAATGATATGATGGCATCACTGTTTCTATACTTTCTCAAACATATCTTTGGACTTTCTGAAGTGAATTATTTGCTACATATTGGCCATTCGAAACATACACCCAAATATATGCACCAGAATGTCAGTGATGAGCAAAAATCAAATGAAATATTCAACTATGCCTATGTGTCTTAACGAGAAGGCAATTCAATACTTACATTATTTGAGTCTCTTTCAATTTAGGATAATAACTAAAGTAAAATAACCAGTACCAGTAACTAGTTATCTTGTCTACAGACTTAATCAAGGTATAAAAGTCACACAGTCAGAGCGACATAATTAAATCAGACTTTGTAAGCCCAGAATAAACATTACTAACCATTTGTTATCAGGTTTCTACAAGAAATATGAGAGAATTATAATGGGGAGAGATTACTATTAATAGAACAGCCAGAACAGGTGCAGCGTGAGTCAAAGGTCAAACACAGGAGTTGTTTTTTGTCTCAGAGGCTGTCTCTTTTGTAAACTAGCTTTGTAAAAGCAGACTGTGTGTGTGTGTGTGTGTGTGTGTGTGTGTGTGTGTGTGTGTGTGTGTGTGTGTGTGTGTGTGTGTGTGTGTGTGTGTGTGTGTGTGTGTGTGTGTCCCTCGCAGGAAGACAGGCTTAAATACCATCTGCCTTTGTGTTTTGCTATCTGAGCATAAGAGAGAAGACGATTGAAGACACAGACACACACACACACACACACACACACACACACACACACAGATAGGAGAGAAGAGTATGTTGGTTGATGAAGTGTTAAAATCTACAGAACAGAGAGGGCGAAAAAGCTTTAAAGAGCAAATGAATGACAAAATATGCAATTGCTTAGGGAGGTGACACCTCTGCAGCCACTTCTCTGTCACACAGTGAAGGAATGGGCATCACAGCATCAGCATACAAACACCTCGGTAATGAAGCGGCAGCAGTCCTGGGCTCTAACCACACAGACCTATCCATCTCCCCCATGCATTATTCACCACACACAGCCATTTTACCGCCCAGCGCACCCGGCAAAGATTGGTTCCACTTTTTATTTATCTGTTTTTCATTCCCCCCATCCTTTCCCTCCTCCTTCCTTTCCGCAGCTTTTCAATTAAATTAAGGCAAGCGCGACACTAAATCCATGCAGCGGAGGCTGCCCACATGACAATTAGACTGTCAGCTAGACAGAGAAAGAGGGAGAGACGAGATAGTGAAGACAGTCCAGGTAAGTTGGCAGTGCTGAAATGCTCATTTAGAGAAGTGAACAAAAGCCCAGACAATATGCCAAAGACAGCACACTGTAGTTCTTTGAGATCACATTCTGCTCCGACTACCAGTGGACTCTCATTTAAGGTCAAATTCCAGCATTCACTGACAACTACTTCATTGAGACCCTCAATGTATCTACGGAATAACATTAATTGCATTCATTTTAGCCAATAGAGAGTCATTTATACAACTGAAACATTGTTGATATTACCTCAATTAAATTTTTGGCAGAAGCTCCATTTGATTAATGCCCATAATCTCAGAAGAATATCATAATCAACCAGCAACATCACCGCCACTTTGAGGGGATGCTACTCTGAATGTTGGCATTAGCGCCAAGAGCTGGAGGCAGCATCCTACAGGTGCACCTAATAAGGTTAATAAAGTGCAAGCTGATTAGAGACTGTCTCCCGTGCGGGCGAAGAGAGAGGATTGGTAGTTTTAGGCTCACTTTATTAGATGATGGGATTGAGGATGCAGCTGCCAGTTCAGTTTGAAACCAATAGGACAATAGAGGGAAGCAGGAGAAGATAAGAAAGGATGGGAGCCAAAAGGCATGAAATAATGAATGCAGAAGCAGTAGAGAAAGAATTAAGAATGAAGAAATCTCTTCTTTTTTTTTTTCTTCTTTTCTTTTTTTACAGCTGACTGAACTGTCCATATTGCTTGCGCCCCATCAGCTATCAGTCTATCATTCAAACAATATTTCAGTGGCTCATTTTGATCTCTTCTACCAGCCTGCTAATTTGTTTTTAGTATAGTACACAAGTTCTTTCTCGTAGCATCAAAGCAGCTGAAGCGGAGATTACTATTTGCTCCTCCAAGCAATATTTGGAAAATGTTTCCCCTGATTCCCTTCCACAAAATGCAAGATTCAGCAGAACACCAACCCAAATGTTTCAAAAAAACTGAATAATGGAAAAACTATGTGCTGTTAATCACCTCCAGATAAACTCTCTTTCTGTTTAGTCTACATTGCCCATTCATTGCACCCTGTTTTTCTGCATTAGTGTTAAATTAAACAAACTGACTAGAATTAGATCTTTAGATTTAGAGCATGAAATGATGCAACTGAGCCAAAACACATTGCAGCACATAAACTCCCGCAAAAAACATGATCATAATTTTTACATTTCTGTTTTTGTATGGATGCAACAATTGCAATATGTTGGTAATAAGTACAATTACAAAGTGCCTCTTTTAACTAGTTAAGTTGCAGTTTACATCCATTACGTTCAGACTCATGATATATGTCGTGAAGACTGAAGGAATTTGACCAATAAAGCTGAGTCTGATAGAACAGAGTTTTTTTGCATTACAGTAAACAATGCTTTAAATATGGATGTTGCAGCAAAAAATGCTTTACACACATCTTCGACCCGACAGTATAGAAGGAGAAGAACAATATTATGTCCTCATGAAACTACCCTTTGACGTTTTGGATATAAATGGCCATCATCATTTTATCCTTTTAGACATTTGTCTGAAATGTTGTCATAACTATCACTCAAATTGTTGTTTTGAGAGGCCACAAAGACCAGCAAAATGTGATTAGTTCAATTTAGGGCAACTCAATGTTTGTGCCAAATTTGAATAAATTCCCTCAAGATGTTCCTGAGATACTGAGTTCAAAAGAAAGGGATAGATGGAAGGAGGGACAATCCAAAAACATGAAGCCTCAAGCTGGCATAACAGTGGCTGTAGCTTCATATTCTGTGAATGAAAGTGTCTTAATCTTCTCATCTAAGTCTCAGATTGAAAGTAAATAGGTGTACTTTCCAAAATGTTTGTTTCTTTATCATGCACCTTTGAGAGCATTTAGTCCTTTTATTTTTTATTTCTGAGTTCTGAGTGGAGAGATTTCCAAGTACAACTGAGACAACACAGCAACACACTGTAGTTATGCGATTTATCCAGAGAGATACAAATACAACAGAGGCTTTAACACACGAGAAACCACACAGAACATTTCTCCGACGAGAAGGACACAGAAGTGACATCAAACTCACTGCTCTGTGATGTGTGACCTTGAGTGACATTGAGGTACAAATTGTCTTACTTTGTGGTTTCCCCAGTAACGCCTGGTGCACATGTACGAGTCTTTGCACCTCTGGCTAAATGTGTGTTTCCGAATGTGGGTCTGTGGGTTGTCATCTGCGACAGGTAAAGCGAGGTTTCGCCAGAGACAATTGGGAGTCAGCAGTCATTTCAGGGAGACCGCTGCTCCTGAAATGAGCAGAGACAGCCCCCAACTAAGCAATTAAGGAAAAGGTCAGGCTGGATAGATAGTCTCCCATTTCCTGAAGGAGAAGAAGCGTGCGTGCACACACATACGCTTATAAGTAGTATTAACTCGGTCCTCAGAAGAAAGAATAAAGAAACACACATGCAGACACAGAGCAAACGCCAATATGGAAGTGTGTCGATACAATGACACACATGAGGGCACACTAACATGCGCAAAAACACCCATCATTCCACATTTGAGTCCCATGTCGAAGGGTGGTTGAGACGGTGTCATATCACCGGAGGGCCTTTTAATGAGATGTGAACAGTATAGCTGAAGCAGAGACGAGGATCCTGCTGCACGCTGTGGCATCAGTTAACATCAGAGAAAGGGACTGGTAGAGGCTGGAAAGCTATACAAGAGAAGCTTGCTACAAGAATTACACTACATACATGGAAGAGGTTGCAAGGACAGGCAGCAGGGGGATGGAGGAGGGTTAGTTCGGGACATAGGAACAAGATGAGAGTCATAGAGAAAAAAAGGAGGAAGGTGGAGGAGGGAGGGAAACAGGGAGAGACACTCAGCTGAGCAAGAGTACTGAAAAGTCATAACCCAGATTCAATTAACGTCTGATTGCTGTTCTATTGCTGTAATATTATACAGCTGAGAGCGGTTTCATATTTCAAACAAAGGCCACGTGTCAGCCTCATTTATGATCTCCCTCACACGTACACTTATTTTCACACACATACAGAAAACGGTTTAGTCTCACTCCAGAGGAACGAAAAGGAGAATGGCATCAGAACAGAAACGAAATAAAGAGAACAAAAAAAGTGTGCTGATGAGATGGAGACAGAGAGAGAGGAGAGATGGTACCCCGTCAACACGAGTTTTGGAGGGCTGAGTGACAGCCTATTTGTTTGGGATGATGAAGATATTTCCATCCAGGCAGCCATTTGTAGTGTTAGTGCCTAGGACAGCCTGTCAAATCGGCTTTGGCTCTCCGTCCTGTCTGCGCACTGCTGCCATCATACACACATCGACACACGCCGACTGGCTCCCCACAGACCACAACAGGTGTGCATGTGACAGCGGTTATGTGTGGGGTTTTTTTTGGGGGGGGGGGGGTTTAAGAAAAGGAGCTCTCTTTTGGGTCACCATTACCAGCATATCACCTCTGGGCTGAAGTATTTAAGCTTGATACACACACACACCTGTGCATGCAGAGAAAATGCATTATACTCACCTTTTCTGTTTGGCGCACCTCTACCCGGTGGCAAAACGTCAGAAGAACAGGAGGAGAGAGGGGGATTTCCGCGTAGTTAGCAGGTTGAACGCTGTTGTAGTAGTGTAGAAAGAAACTAATGTAGTTTGTCAAACAGCACACATCCTTCAAGTGTGTAATAGCAGGAAATAGAGCTGGAAACATAATGTCACGGTGGGCTGTAATACAGACGCTCAGGGGCAACGACATCACAGAACCCCGAGTCATCAGAGGCCGGACATCTGTTACAAATACACACATGCACACTTGCGCTAGACATGAACACATGTGAGCACACATGCACACTAATTGTCTCTCTCCACAGTTATAACTTTGTGAGCACATAAGTGGCTTTTGGGGAGAGAACTTAACACACACACACACACACACACACACACAACACACACACACACACACACACACACACACACACACACACACACACACACACACATACAGTGTGTCTCTCTTTCTCATCCCCAGCACAAACATTAAGTGGCGTAGGGGAGACTGTGAACTCTGTTTGAACTCGGGGTAGAAGAGAGGTGAGAGGCAGTGCCACTTACATGCACGGACGGACACACACATACACGCCAACTGGTATTATAACAAATACTGTTTGACCAACGACAGAGGTTTATGATGTGCTCGGAAACAACATGCAGATGGTATTTGACATATTTAATCTGAAATGATGTGATTTTCATTTAAACATACATCCAGTGGGCCCAGAAAACATATACTCAGTTTGACCGTGAGTGTGTCAGTGTGTGTGGTTGCAAACACACACACGTGACGTCATTGCTTACAGTCAGAATCCCATTAACCTTTTTCAGACCTCCTCTCCTTAAATACAGTTTGACTGATTGAGTGTTCCTGAAATCCCCCATTAATTATTGAACAAACAAGGCATCACAGTATTCCCCTTACACATCACACACAAGGATGGTCAATAGAAATACATTTTTGACAAGAAATATATACAATTATTGACAAAACATTTGGGGATTTTTTTTTTTCATTTGTAGGCATGATTTGGATGAAGACATATGTGAGAAATTCCTGCGTGTGGTGAAAGTCTGGCACACTGTGGTAATGGTGGTGGTTGTGGCGGGGTTCCTTCTAAAAGATTAATGTGTAACTTTGTGTGACCCTGGCTCACTGCCTCACAACGTCTCATTGGCAACCTTAGCCTGGAGTGTTCACCAAGAGCTGTTAGCCATGGCTCATCACACACGTGCACCACACATCCACGGAGCCACGTACGAGCAGAAATGGACACACAACGGTGCGCACACACACACACACACACAAACAGGGAGGTGTTTGCGTTCACATATGTGCAGATGTACACATTCAGAGATGCCTACACACACACACACACACACACACACACACACACATATATATTTATATATATTGCCAAAGGTATATATATACTTATATATATATATATATATATATATATATATATATTGCTAACTGGTGGTTGATCAAGCCAATCTAAATGCTAAACAAGAATCTCTCTCAGGAGTAAACTACTAGCTGGCTGCAGACTGTCTATTCTCTAGAGCTACTCAATGAGGGGACATAAAATTGATATACTCGTGTGTGTAGCAGAGTTCAGTCTGCTCTCATTTTCAAGACCCCAGGCCCTCAGTCACACTGAGAAGATTTCTGAGACAATTTGAAAGAAATTATTTTTTTTCTCCGCCAGTAATTGAAGAGGAAAAAATTTAAGCAAACACAAAAAGACTGGAAAGGATGTGCAGAAAGCGTGCCATGAAACAAACAGTGGTGTATAAAGACACTGCTGCAGGTACATAACACTGCCTCAAAACAATATCTGTACGATGGCACAGCCTTTGAACTCAACTCCCTAATTCAACAATAAGACCAAGTGATGATACTTCTTTGCAAGTGGAGAAAAGACATCAGGTGTAAACATGCATGTGCCCTTACTTGATATGCTGTGTGGCAGCTTCACTTTCCCAGAGGCCCAGCAGCTACAACTTAACAATGGATTTCAGGAGAAAGACAACAAAGCTCCACATTAACACATCATAATATATATTATAAGTCATAGTATGACTCAATGCTTATATCTGTACAAAGCAGACTGTTGGTTCCTTTTTCTCTTTGTCTATGTTCAGACTGCAGGCAATTCAGATTTGTCTCTCAAATCACATCTTTAGGACAGACTGTACACACTGTTATTTGCAAGTGATATGATTAGATTTGGTGTTTCCAGACATCACAAACCTATTTGCAGGGGTTTCTGTGGTAAGGATAGATGCACAGCTATGCTGGTGATGCAGCTTTCCAACTTTAAAGCTGCTTGCACGGAAGTGGCAGCAGACAATTTATTTTGGCTTCTATCTGTGGACTGTTGTTGTCGTTGTTCTCCACAGGGGCCAAATCCAGATAGCACTCTGCTAGAGGTAGTGGTACGACCCATGGTCATAAGGTTACTGGCCTGCGCATATCTGGATATTGCAATTCCACCTGTGCAGGTGATGGTGAACTGCTCCCCCGCCCCCTCCCCCTCCCTGTGTGTGTGTGAGTGTGTGTGTGTGTGTGTGTGTGTGTGTGTGTGTGTGTGTGTGTGTGTGTGTGTGTGTGTGTGTGTGTGTGAGTGAGTGTGTGTGAGAGTGTGAGTGTGTGTCTGTGTGAGAGTGTGAGTGTGTGTCTGTGTGAGTGTCTTTCAGGAAGCTGATTGGATGCGGATAGGATAAAGGCCGAAGAACCCCAGCCAGCCAGCCAACATGTCCGTTTGTGTAAGATCTGTTCAAATCTTTGTAATCATTCATCATCAGCCCAGGTTGTTGTATGATTGGGTGGCATTTACTTTCAACATGTTTTCTGCTGTTTTGTGAATTAGGAGTAAGGTTAATATTTTTTATTTTTATTTTCTAGGTAAGTGTAGGGAACAACGTTAGTTATTTTGTTTGTTGTTTTGCCGTTAACCCACCCTGACGCCATAACATGCAAAATAAACCTTTTAAAGGGCTGCAATCTGGTTGCTTGTAGTTTTTCTGGGAACTGAGAGAGGAGAGTCTCACTATTCCTGTTACACTTGGGTTTCCCATAAGCCACGTCGTAACAGTAGTAAATATTCTGCTCACTGTCTCTCTGAAATTGACGTTGTCACGAAGTGTTGTGTTGGGCGTGATGCAAAGAAAACAATCTGTGCCACCAATGACCAGAGGCGTATCTGCAGAAATCCGATTGGAATCATATTTCAAACCACCTCCAAATGTGGTTTGGATCCAGTTTGCAAAAGTTGCATTTAATTTTCTTTTTTGCTGTCCAGACTTTCACAAATCAATCTGGATAGAATCTGGATAAGATGAAAAAAAAAATGATTTGGGCTGGCAGTCTGCGCAAGGCTTCAGTGTTTAGATTCTAATACCCACCATTTTACACCTGTATGTGTGTGACTATGTGTGTGTTTGAGCCAATTAGAGGACACAGAGGACACCGTGATGAAGATTGACTTGTTGAGTAATGAAAACCCACTGTAGCCCTCCTTCGAGCCACACAGCAAGGGAAAGGAACGACAGAGTGAAGTAATGAAATAATGAAGGAGTAAACAGCTCGCAGTGAGGAGAAAGAGGTCTCCCTGGAGGGCAGGGAGAAGAAGGGGCACAGGAAGAGAGCTAAAGAACGAGAAGAGAGAGTGGAGGGGGGTGGGGGGGGCGGGGTTAGAGAGCATCAGGGGGAAGGGAAGAGACACACGAAATACAGGAGCCAGGATGCATGGAAAGACATTTGCATGCATTACAGATTTAGGGAGAACGGGGTACCTGGAGAGTCACAGGAAACTGATATATAGTTTGGAAGCCCAGGCATGTGGTCATCTGAACAATCTGCTGTGGAACAGGTTGTTTCAAAGTTGTTCCTACTTGCTTCAAAATAGATCAGAGGGCTCAGGTGTGTGATCGGCAGACTCTTCAGCCTTTATCATAAATCCCTTGGCAACCCTGATCTATAATTCATACCAACAAATGGAGGCAACACCAGAAGGAGCACAGGTCCAAATCTACACACACACTCACACAAACACTTTCAAAGCCTCAAAATCTTCTGCCACACACACAATCTCATTCTTTCAGGCAATCTGTGGAATGACTATGTCTCTTGGGGTGTATGGCTAAACACCCATTGCTATGGTGATGGAGCTTGGGCTCTGTCCAAAGAGACAGAGAGGTATATAGAGAGAGGTTCATCCTTCATGGATGGCCATGAGGGGGAAAACAGCAGGCGAATAACACCAGTGCCTAAATGGCCCCGGGGCCTTTCAATTTAGGGGAGATTGTTGCTTGCAGCAGGCTATGAGGATATTTGTCACGTCACTGGACAATCCAGAGCAACAGATCACTATCGATTGAGCAGTTTGGATTTCACGTGACGTGGCTCATAGGAAGGTACCGCTGTGTGAAATCAGTATGTGTGTGTGAGAGGGCAAACTGGAGTATATTAACATACATGCTAATGATAATTTTTCATGACTTTCAATAATGTCTGATCCCATTCGCTGTCACAGGGCAAGAAGGTGCACTGATCCTGTTTTTAAAAATTGTGGATGTGCAGCGTTATGTGGTATATATGTGCATTAAGCAGGTTGGAGCACGCAATTAGACGCCTATCTCGGATCAGAACAGCACAAGTAGGTATTAGGATCTCTGAAGTCTCGGGATTACCAGCCAGCATCTTTTATTCCATCCCCTCTCTTCAGGGTGAGAGAAGCCGTGGATGGGGGAGAAGGGGTGAAAGGAGGAGGGGAAGGAATATGATTTATCCCTTACGCTACTTGATGAATCTGCTCTGGGTGGCTAAACTATTTATGAGCCTCATAGCTAAATTCCTCCATGCGTCTCTTCCCTTTCTCGCCTCGGATCCCAAATCTAATTCAGCCCCAGCGTAACACACACATACATGTGCGTACCCGTTCGCATACACACACTTTGCACAAAGTCACTAGAATTTACACACGCACACACAAAAAAAAAAGGATACACACAAACACACTTGCACAATGATTAGCATTTGTGCCCTTCTGTACACAAATCCATATTTCATGAGGGAAGATGGCAGAAGTGTTTAGTGCAGCAGGTTTGGCTCTTGTGAAGACCAAGAACCAACACAGAGACGAGCAGATATCCCATTATCTTAGAATGCCAGGGCCGCTCCTCTGAGTGATCTCCACCTCTCTTTAACAGAGCGAAAGGACTGGGAAATGCTTTGTTTACTGAAGAAAGCAAGTCTCCAAAACATTATAAATGTGCTCCTTCATCTGTGTACCAAAACACTAAATGGCACTTCGCACTCTGTGAAATTAAAATCGATGACAGTGGGGAATATTTATGAGCCCGATGCTTCAAAATTTGGAAATATTCATTGCCATAAAGCTAGAATACCAAATTCTTTTGGGAAAGGTGGCTGAGGAAAAATCCTGGCGAGAAATAGAAGAAGACAAGAATTTTAAGTTTTCCTGGTTGAAAAGTCTTTGTTAGAAAACTTAAGGCATGTGTGGTTTTACTTTGGAAAACAATTTTAATATCTTTACTTCAACTGTGTACAGTGAATTCAGGCTGGTATGGCAGTTGGTGCTTTCAAATGTACCTTGTTTGGTCAGGAGCTTTAGATTTTCTGTTCGGGACAAAAAAAGCCAATGTGAAAGGTGTCTTGGACGACAGACCAGAGCAAAAGACACATTTGGTCCAACCAAAAGACATGGTCTCTGTCCAGATCAAACTAAACATGGTTCAGTTTATTCGCAATGTGAATACACTTTTTGAATGATTCAGGCTTTCGGACCATTACAGGAAGTTGAAGCAGGCTATTGATCCCTATTAAACTATATAAGAAAACCAACCGGAAGAGAAGTAAAAATGTGCCACAGTAGCGCAGGTTTTGGGAGATGTTTGCCTTCAGAACTTCTCCCTCATGCAGTAGCACATGAGGAGAGGAGAAGACAGAGAATTTAACTGTAATTTGGATCGATGAACAGATCTAAAATCAACTTGTAAGAACACAGAAAAATGCCAAAACTTTGAGGAAAATAAGTGTTGATAGTAAGGCCATAATAATAATAATAGTATAGTGGCAACAAAACTAATCAGTCCCTTCATCTTTCTCTATTCCCATTGAAAAGGGTACCGACAGAAATGATAATACTCCGACGTCAGGTAGATGTCCATCTGCAAACCTCTCAATGTTAGGTATAGGGAGATGCAACTAACAGGACAAACTAACAGGATCAATGTCATAACGATATGAACTGAAAACACGTGGTGTTACGACATGACTCAACTGTATACCACTCCTGGCAGCAACAGTAATGTGAGACTTCTCCACTACAACTGTAAGTCAGCTGGTGGGGGACTTACTAGATGTTCCCACGCCCTTGGCCTTGTAGATAAGCAGCGGCTCTAATGCAGCATGCAGCCAGCACTATAGATCAATGTGTAATAATAATGCACACCAAAGAGCTTTAACTTCCAGTCCATAATCTCCTAATCAGCTCAAAATCAAAAGCATGCTGTGAAAATCTAGTGAGGGAATGGAATATTCTTGTGATCAAGATTATTTTGCTTATCTTGTAGAAAATAAATGTACAAAGCAGTTTTATTACCAAAAGAGATGTGAACGCTGAGGTTCGACCCATAATTGTAATCTTTAAACAATGGGGCCAGTTCAGTGGGTTCCCAGCTGACACTTGTTGCTTTGTCCTAGAATGATCAGAACCAAGTCACCACTATAAAAGCAATATGTTGGTCACACACAGATCAACCAAACAGTCATTAAATGAGCAGTTCAGCCTTTTGGGAAATAGTCAGCGGGCATTAAAGTTATATAACCAGACCCAAATTCACTTCATCCATTGGAGATAGTTTCCTGTTGTCGCATCCTAATGAGCTCAGACCTCAGGTTGATTTTGAAACTATTGGAGTAGCTGTTAACCAACTGGCCTTCACCACCATGTGACCTGTTTTGTGCACCAAAACTCACCGAGCCGTAAACAACAGAGAGTTTCACCCACCCAATGTGGGCCGACTGCAACACCATGTTGGTAAATAACCATTGAAGACCTTTAGGCATTGTTCTTGATCCTTGATATTTTCTAGTGTTATTACAACTGTTTTTATCACTACATTTCCACAATTGTTGGACCTACATTGTGAAACAAACGCTTGACTTCCATGTCACCTCATTTAGCCACCCCTGCTGGTCACTGATTGGTCCGTCCTTCAGCGTGGCCCAGCAAACCTTAATTTGAACAGGGTTTCCCACCTGTAATTAAAGCAAAACTGAAGCTGAGCAACAGGTGGGCGGAGGCAGGCTACTGTTTGGTTGCAAGTGTGTTAGTTGAATATTAAAGGTGCTATAGAGGTGCTGGCAAGCAGATTTTGTAAAAGAAAATCAAAAATAAGAACTGGGCAGAGGTGGAGGAAAATCACAGGTATAGTGAGATGTAATGTGACCTACTGAGTAATAGAGGGGCAAGGGGCTCACTGACAGACAGGACAGAAAATAATACAGGGAAACGATGGAACGATTGCAGAGTGACTCCGAGGGAGCAGACAAACAGAAAATGAAAGTGCCAGGAGAAGGTGAGCAGCTATTCTTTGAGACACACTGATCATCTGGAGAGGTCATCATGGCCAAAGGAGATAGGGAGGGAGGGAGACAGACAGACAGACAGACAGACAGACAGACAGAGACAAAGAATTGGTCTCTCTTTTCATTTTCTCAGTTTCCCTTATCTCTCTCTCTCTATGTCTTCACCTACACTCCACTCTGAACAAGGTTCTCAGGGACACTTGGTAGGTTGCAAGGCATGGTGCTGAATTTCAATCAGCAGCATCTTAGTTAACACAAAAAACGACGGTATGAAGGTAAAGATTGAGTAAACCATTCAACCAGAATTCAATTTCTACCACTCGCACCTTGTTTGTTCACAATCAGAGCTTTGAAGGTAAAAAGAAAAAAGAAATAGGTGAGTGAGAAGGAAGAGAGTAGAGAGGCCGTCACGGCAGACGTAGAAAATGGACTGAGACGGGCAGTGAGATAGAAAGATGAAAATGATGGAAGAAGATAGAGTAATGATTTGTCAAAGCAGTGGATTTGAGAAGATGAAAGAGCGGTAAGAAACGAAGATGGGGAGCCACAGAAGAAGGAGGAGGGGGTGAAATGCACAGAGAGAGGGTGTAAACCATCACACACTGGCAATCCTTGGCTTATAAAATGGCTACCATCAAACAATGATCTGATACTTAGGAAAGCTTTCTAGTTTTTCCTTCTCTTCACTCACTATGTATCTGTCATCCTACCTTCCTCATCATCAACCTCACACCATCTTGATGCCTGTTTGTTTCTTCCTCTTCCCCGCCTGCTTCTGTTTTAGTCTGTCAGTCTTTCTCATTTTCTCTCTGCCTGTCTCTCCCTCTCTCCCAATGGAGCATTTGTTTATTTGCATCTCAAATATTCTAAATGAAAGGGTCTTGTTTTATTCGACAGGTCGAGATTGCTTGCAGGCATGCTGTGTGTGCACCTACGTAGTGTGCTTGCGCGCATGTATGTGTATGTGTGTGTGTGTGTGTGTGTGTACACAAGCGTGCGTGTGAGATACAGCGGTGCATGGCAAAGAGGTAATGAATTCCTCAGCGAGGCAGCGACACACAACAGCTTGCAGATCAATTTTTAATAAGAACTCCGCAGTTCACAAGCAGCGCAAAAACTGTGTTCGTGCGTGCGTGTTTGATAAGAGCTCTGCAGTTGGCTTGCAGAGTAATAAACATATTGTAATCAGTGGCTTCTGACCGAAAACCTAATCCCTGTGTCGGAATGCATGTGTGTGTTTGTGTATTTGTATTTGTATGTGCACCTACTGGGAGAGGGGGATCAGCTTGCTTCTTCCACTCTTTGAGCCACATGAGTGTAATTTTGCAAAACAGAAACAGTTCATTAACAAAAAGCAGAAGCAGTCATCAGTACGAGAGTGCAGAAAAAGGAGAGGATGCAGAGCCATTTTACTAGAGCTGAAAATATTAGTCAATTAATCAATTAGTTGTTGGTGGTTTTGTATTTTGTGAAGTGATTACTTGTTTCTACCATTTCTACCAGTTTCAGCAATATGAAATATATTATATATTTACAAATATTTTTAAACATATTTAGGGTACATTATCTCTGCTCTTTACATACTAATAAAAACTAAAAACTGGCAATTTTACATTTATTTAAAGGTGGCTATTGAAGAGATGTGTGGGGAAGACTTCAACAAAGCTCCCGAGCTGTAATCAAACTATGGACAGTGGAATTTCAGCCTATGGTACACAAATCAACCACCATGACACCACCGCCAGGCTAGCCTCCACCTCCAACCCCCAATTGGAGGTAATAAATATTTATATTTATTAAATGGACATGTCTTTCCTATTTTCCCCTTAAATCTAAAGTTAACTTCTCACCATGAGGGAAACCTGTTCACTGTGTAAATATGAACTGTGCTCTTGCAGCTGGAAGCTGTTGTTCTGGGTTTTGTACCCTCATGGTTGAAATGCACTTATTGTAAGTCGCTTTGGATAAAAGCGTCACCTGAATGAAATGTAATGTAATGTAAAAGCCAAACATGTTTTATGCAAACAGGTTCTCAAGGTAAAAATCAATTTCAAGCAGTATGAAGTGTTTTTTTTTAATATGGCTTTAAAGAAGTACTGTTTTCATTCATATTTATTTTCATTATTCATTCATTATGTTGATTATTATGTTGATCAATCAATTCATTTGACAACATTTTGCATATAAAAGACAAGCCAGAAACACAGTTAAATATTAAATGAGTGGTGTCACTTTATGACAAATCTGTCCATTGTTGTTAGCAGATCCCCCAATGAGTTATTACAATCTAAACTTTTCAGATGTCATAGTCTAAATAAGCTTCTGAGGCAAAATGATTGATAATTGCCTAAAATAAAAAACGCTGAGAGACAACCCTGAAGTTCGTTTTTTATTCCTTTCTACACCGTTAATTACCTCATGACCCCTCAGAATTATTTAGTGGTCCATATAATGCTGGTTATGCATTAATACATCGTATTAACAAACGAATAATGTCCCAACAGTCACAGGTGCCACTTTTCAGCAGAACAACTACGAGCAGCTTGCTGTACTCTTCCTTAGCAAGCGACTTATAATAAGTTATCAGAGCCAGTGTAATGGCCTCCTACTAGAAAGAGAGAGTTAACATTCAGAGCATTCCTCTGAAGTCTAAGTGTGAGCACTGATCAAGTCAGGTGACTGCAGGGGAGGCCATTCATATTCAAGCCTAACTCTGTTCCAATTCATTATTCATGAGATTCTTCCTCCTGCCTGCCTCATCCTGGCCTCCTGGTCTAGCCCTCTTCCCCTCCTCTACTACTGTATCACACCTGAACTGCCCGTATAAGCGGTTATTCACTGAACATTATACTTTGGGACTGGATGTGGCCTAATGCGAGAGGGGAGGAAGGAAAAGAGCAGCATTCAAGGGTATTAAATATGGAGCCCTGATTTGAGGTGTTCGACTCATGAATCACCCCAAGCAAAGGCAGCAAAAGAGGGTTGACCTTGATTAATTTGTCTGTGTTCCTCATATTCGCTCCTTCTTTCTAGAAACAGCTGCAAAATAACAATTCTCGCAGCTCACGTACACACTTCCTCTCCCTCACACTTTAAAAAAAATCCCTGAGCATAACAAAACTCTGGCTCTCCTACTTACCAAAATTGAGCACTGCTGACCTCCCATTACACTCAGGTACTCTAACAGACAGGTTACTGTGTTAAACCACCGGAAGACTTTGCGCAGAGCCCTTTGACCTTATCATCTTCTGCTACGCTATGAGAGCAAGACAGGAGTGCAAATGGATACTTGCCCTTGAAAAAGCAGAATGACAACGATATTTTCCCGCTGTGTCATCGCTTTGAATAAAAAAAATAAAAAAAATCCAATAACACAGTATTAAGAGCTGATACGTCCACATCACAAGACTCATTACTCTGATTGTGTCAGCGAGAACACCACAACCACAGGCACTTCATCAAGCAAGCAGAAAAACACACCAAGGTTCTTTCATCAACTCCCAATGGAGAGTGGGGAACATTGATGGTCAATTGATGCAGACACAGTATTAAGCTATCAACAAACAAAAAAATCACAAACCAATGCAGGGGCACTCAGATGCGCAGCTAATCATTTAGAGCAGCAAGAATAATTGGCCAACATTGATTTTGCTTATCTGGCCTGCCATAAACTCAGCTACAAAGTGTATTGTGTGTGTGTGTGTGTGTGTGTGTGTGTGTGTGTGTGTGTGTGTGTGTGTGTGTGTGTGTGTGTGTGTGTGTGTGTGTGTGTGTGTGTGTGTGTGTGTGTGTGTGTGTGTTATTTATGTTGTGAGGACATACATCCGTTAACACACAACACAGACTGCCTCCCTTTGTTCTTTAATAGTATGACAATACTGCTTTAAGATAAGGTAACAGTCAGGGTAAGTCTCCTGGAAATACATCCAGGTCTATTTGCATTGTTAATTTGTTAGGCAGAAATTCCAATTTCATTTCATATTTGCTTGCTTTATATTTAATGTGATGGTAGTAAATCCACAGGATATATACAGTTTATTACAGCATGAGTATGTACAATTCCAATCAGTTATCAAAACACTGTAATCTATAATTTAGAGGCTGAGAACATGCAGACAAATTGACTATTAAAAAATCCATTAAGGCCAAAAAGATACCATAAACCATAACATGTTCTCCTTTTCATCCATTAAATTTATTTTCCTTGATATTTTTAAGAAATCAAACCCTGTTTTTCAGCAGCAGCCATTTAGTGTATTAACATTCATTAATTACCTCTGAGTAGAGTTTATCTTAATTGTTAATAGCATTATTCCTGTTCTGCATTCACATGAATGAGGGATTCATAGGAAACAGTGCAAACATCCAACCTTAGTTTTTGTATTTGCCTCAGTCTTTACTGCTCACTCTGCTAATTGCATATCAGAGTAATATAAAGACCAAATATTTCCTACAGCTGATCATAAACTCATTCAACCAATGAAACATGAGTAGCTTTTGCTATGAAGCAGTCAATAACTGCAATGTATTTATATTTGTGTTAGTACTGATGGTATTTCATCACAAATGCAACTACGACAGAAATGTAAGCATTATAGAGTAATTAATGGAAGTGTACATCTCTTTTGTTTGTTGAAGATAAGACACCAGCCTGGCCCGCAGAAACAGCATTTTCTGACAATGTACTTTTAGCAATATGCCGGCAAGTTTACCGGTATGAAACGGGGAATTATTGCTCTGGAGCCTGGCAATATTCCACAAGGCTTGTGGGAAATGCAGGTCATCAATACAAGCAAGTAAATCATTTAGTATCAGTATGAATAGCAAATGGCTGCAAACTGTCTACTTGTACTTGAACTCACCTGCATTTTGATTTTACAATAGAGGCTTCGCAAATACAGTTGCCTGAAAAAGATTGGACACCCCTATGCAAATTAAATGTTTACAAACCCCAAAGCAAACAAACATTTAAAAATAATGATCCTTTATTTAAAATGTTAATGCCTCAATACGTACTATTTCTTGGACTTACAAAATAGGTAACAGTAATTGCAGCATAGATGTGCAAATGTTTGGCCATAACAATATTTAGCCCTTAATTTCTTAATGCCATTTCAGATGGGTAAAATGTTAAACGGGAAGTGCTTTGATATCTTTTTATAGCCTTCCCCTGCTTTGAAAGCTTTAGTTATTTCCATGTCCATGGTTGTTTAGTGGTACCACAAGGTTTGAAATGTTAGACAATGAAGTCCTGGAAACATCATAGGCTAACAATTCTTGACCAGGCTTACTGATCCAAACAAGTCAATTATGGCTGAACAATATATTGGCCGGCCGATTTTATCGGCTGATATTGATCTTTCACAGGTATATCAATATAGTGTGACTATTTGTCGGAATGCAGCAAGGGACATTTCACTGCGTTTTACATATCTAAGCCACATTGGTTCTGGTCCGGAACTAAAATGACTATACTTAGACAGGTCAAACCTGGATACATTATCATAAACTGTGTAGCTCAGAACTCAAAGTAATTTCCCTTAACCTGACACTTAAACGCTGATTTGAAAGCTATGAATGAAAAGCTGACTTCATTCCTTGGTTTTTAGGATTACGGCCAGGACACATTAGTTGTTAATGGTTGTAACACACACTGTTATAGAAGCATCGCAAATTCGAGTTAAAGTCCAAACAATAACCAATATAACCCAGCTTCACCCACAGCAGACAGAGCAGCTGCAGCTCTGCTCACAACAAGAAGCTCAATACTGTTGGGGATCGGCCTTCTAACACAAAGGAGCACTAAATGCACATCTTGTCACATCATCTCTAATTCCCATAGTATCTTAGTGTTTTAGCTGACATGGACCAACACACTACTGTTCATAAGGACCAGAGCAGCGGAATGTAAATCAACACGTGGCTCAGAGCGAACGGAAGAAGAAAAATATTTACGAGGGAACGCAATAGTCCTCAAAAAAAATCCTCCCCTGTGACCCTTTAGGGGCGCCGTAGTTATGTAACCACATTTGACGAATCATTGCAAAAAATGGGTGTTTATGTATTTTGTATATACATTATAGATATAGAAGAATATCAGATGATATATTGATATCAGAATTTTGGAACTCTCTAATATCAGTATCAGCCCCAAAAACCTCTACTTAAAAAGTGTGCCATGTTTTTGCACATTGGCACAATCACGGTATAATTTCTTACTAGTTTTTAGTTTTTTAATATAAAAGTTACAGCACATTAATATTTGAAAAAGGGCTCATTTTCTAACATATGTTTTCTGCAGGGGTTGTATTTACTTCTTTTCATTTCAAGACTCAACAAAATATGTAATTTTCCCAGGGGTCCCTAAACTTTTGCAAACAACTGAGCAGTGAAAACATAAATGCAAAAACAATGATATGCAAAATTTTATTTTGTAGTTTTTGTCCACTCCGAAAAAATGACGGGACATTTTAATATGTAGTGTGGTGAGTTACAGCTGAGGGTGCGGCGGAAGTGGATTTGGCAGCAAAATGTTGATTGAGTTGGCAAAAGAACTGTGGAGCCTCATGACTTAAACATGAAGTAAGTGTGTAATAACAGTGTGTGCGTTTTAGTGCGTGTGAGAGTCTGTTTCAGCACTTTTCGTTCAGAGCTGAGAAAGGAACCATGCTAAACCCATTACAACCAACACTGTGCCCCTAAGAGATCTATCTCCATCTCCTGCTCCCTAACTGGGTCAGTGCTACACTTCACTTTTGTCAATTGCTGGTTCCAAGTGTAAACACAAAGAGACAACACACACCTACCAGCATGTTTTCTCTCACAACCACCTGTGTAATTCTCTCTTGTCTCAGTTCAGTGGTAATAGCAGAAAAATGCTCCAGGGTTGCACATCACTGGGCAAACTCCGTTCCAGTCCAACAAGGCCCCTGCTGTGGGCATGTTGCCTTTGATTAAGGGAGTTCAGTTTGAGAACATGTACAAACCTGTTTCCAAAAAAGTTGGGACATTGTAAAATGTAAATACAAACAAAATGCAAAGATTTGCAAATCATGCAAACCCATATTTAATTCAAAATAAACCAAAGACAACTATCAAATGTTGAAACTTAGAATTTGTATTGTTTTATGAAAAATATATGCTAATGTTGAATTTGATGCCAGCAACATGTTTCAAAAAAGTTGGGACGGGGGCAACAAAAAACTTGATAAGATACGGTTTTCCTTAGAGAGAAAGAGTATGACCAACTGTTATTTTAAAGGTAATCAGTAACGAAAGCTGTCGGACAAATGTTGTGGAGTACCGTAATTGACTAAATGTACATTCCCATGCTGGTAGATGGCAATGACCTGAATTGACCGAACATTTACATTCACCAGCGCGCACACACACACACACACACACACACACACACACACACACACACACCAGAAGTCAGTGACCTGATCTGAGCCTGAGCACGGTGGGAATCCCTGGCATCACCGGTGGAAGGAGCAACATGGATCCGTCTGTATAACACATGCTACACTGTATACATTGCTATCACTCTTTCCCCTCTCTATCACACACATATAGTGCTCGAGTCTTCCCGACCAAGAGAATACATGAACTTGTGATTTAAATTTCCATGTGGGGAGCCATTTGCGAAACCCTTCATCCTACATGTACATTTCTACTGCCGTCACATTGCCGATAAGAGCTGAATAGCTTAGCAGGGCCCCTGTCTCCACTGCCTTCATCTTAGTACAATTATCATCTAATGTGACAGGTGACATTTTCTACCACGCTAGGCCAGGCTCTTGCTGCGGATTCAAATTCATGATAAGAGTGTAACTGAAAAAGACCATTTATTTCTCTCTGCACTCAAAAACACATTACATGTGGACATCTTTTCATTGCCTCGGTGGATGCCGTGTATAATACGTAAAAATGGGGGGAGTAATGGATGCAGGGTTATGAGGGAAAATGGTTTCACATGGGTTTGAATGAAGAAATCGAAAGAAGAGAAAAAGAGCTCTGTGAGCCATCCTTCTATTAGAAACAAGACCGCCATGGAGAGCATCATCTGCTTTTAAAAACAAAACAAAGTGGAAGGCTTTTTAAACTAAAGAACAAAATCACCCACTTGCTGGAAAGGCAATCATTTCACACATATAGCGACTTGTCATCTTTGAGTAAAGGTGCCAGTATTATTATCCCAAATGAATTTAAATTTGTGTCCACGCATGTACGAATGTTTCTATTAGAGTTGCATTATTTTCTATGCCACTGTATGTTGCATACATTTCTGTCTGCTTTTGCATTTAACATTAAATGGCTTTCTCCAACCCATACAACCATATAAATCATTTGCCCCTTCCCTCAAATCTCAGTTGTCCTTGCCTCCTCCTGGAGTTATTCCTTAATTAGTGCCCCTAGTTAGGTTTAGGCACAAAAAACATTCAATTAGTGTTAAGGGAAGATAATGGTTTGGTTTGAAATGATTACTTGAAATATGTTGTACATTTAAGTTATTTCTTCCTTAAAGTTATGCATCCTTTTTTTGTCATGCTAACAGTAAACGTGGTATTTAAAAAAAAACAGGACATACTCATGGTTGGAAACAGGAAGGGCAAAAGCATTCCATTAACATTGTTTCTGTCGTACCCCCATGGCAACCAACCATGACGTCGCCCATTGGTTTGTGAACTGCCATTATGAAGCCTCGAGTTCTGATTTTAGTGTCAGCATGTTGCTATTTTGGAGTCCGATGTGACCTATTTGGATGAGCTGGGGAGGAGCAAGGGGTGGATCTGACTTGATTTTATTGGGAACCCGAAAACACAACGTCCCCCCCCCCCCCCAGTAGCTGAAACCTGACTGCACCACAAGCCTGTCAACTAAACAGACACACTTCCAAAATAAGCTGCTTTTTGAGGCCTAATATCTAATTTATGACATGACTGTTTACAAATGAACCGCCAGAAAACTTATAAGGAGTGACTTTAGCAAACAACACCATAATGACTCATGGAAAAAAAATTATTGACTTTGTATTTCATGAGAGAAGTTGAATGGGAGTCTATAGTGCAAGCAATAAACTTTTTGGAGCCAAGCCATAGTGGCTCTCTGGTATTGCAGTTTAGGGCACTTCAAGCTCACTTTTCAGACCCTGAAGCTACATCCACTTTTATATGTAGTTGCTTGTACCAGCTTGTAATGCAGTGTTAAACGATCATGGTCATTTCAAATAAGGTTAAACGTCACTCCATGACAAGATACACGAGACATGAGATTGTTGTTATTTATATGACCACTACAGTTTGTTTTTTTGCTTTAAAATGGAACTGTGGGTGTTAAAAATCTTCTTGCACAAAAGACCTTTGGTTTCGCTTTATTGAGGAGCAAAGTCTCGCTTCTCTCAATCCCATATCAACTGCTGATCACCACAAGCCAGAGAATGTCTAGCTGTTCCCTACACAGTGAATCATGTAAAAATCCACAATGTCGTACAACGACTGTTAGCATGCCAGAGCACACACCCCTTGAAACACACAGGGACAATCTCTGTGTTCACATTAACACACAGGTCACCTCTGGCCCACGCACAACCATGCACACTCCTAATTAATGACACAGGAGGAAGACAGATGGGAGGGGACAGCGAGAGAGAGTGACAACATGAGAGAGTACGGGAGAGACAAAGAAGCGAGGTTAGGAAGGTCTCTCTGTACAAGCAAGATACCCTCATTACCACATAATCTCTGAAAAGAATTGAAAAAGGAAGGCGACGAAGAAATGAGAGTTTGAGGAGATTCAATTTGCAATGACGAGGTGTCAGCAGAACTCAGGGATTGTTTCCGAGCCTACGTGTTGGGTTGGGGGGCAGAGAGGGAGACAAAGGGAGTGGAGGAAGAAACAGAAAGACGAAGAACAAGATTAGAGGTGAAAGGGGCAGAAATGGGAGAGACAGACAAGAAAGGGCAAGAGGTCTCGAAAACAGTGGTCATTAGCAGGCAGAACACAAGCACCAAGAACAACACATGCACACGCACATACACTGCTCCTCAGTACGCAAAGCACATAGTCTTGATAGTGCATCATAATTAATATTTCATAGGCTGTCTCCTGCAGGTGAGGGGAAATTAAGACAAGATGGAGTGACGCATAGAGGAAAAGATATAAGCAGAGAATGAGATAAAGAGACGAAGATTTCATTTTTTTATGTATGCATGTGAAAATGTGTATGCCCTCAAATATAGCGTGTGTTTGTGTACACATGTGTGTGTGTGTGTGTGTGTGTGTGTGTGCATTTGTGAGTAATGTGCAGGTTGATCTGGTGATCCGACTGAAGATGGGTGTTAAATCTTTTATGGAGATGACTGGGTCCAAAACTGTTGAAATTAGACTTATAAAAAGTTAAACACATGTCTGTCTCTTGGGTTGAATCTTCTTCACAGCAAAGTATTAGAAATGTTGGAGAACGGACTGACATCATAATGACGACGGCAACACAACTGCTAATTTTGTTCTACCTAGCTTTTTTTGCAACATGTTTAGCCGCTGGCATTTGAGTCAATCACTCATTCAAGTGAAAGACAGCAGTGTAAATAAGCGTATAATGAAAAACAAGTTGGCCACGCAGCCACACAAGGGCCTGGCCATCCCTCCGGTGGCTCCGCTATGTTTTTAGCCCCTTTGTTTTAAGCATATTGTCTGTTGCAGTTCCCCAGCGGCCACTTTCCTCCACCAGTATTTATGAAAGACTGACACGGTGGAAACTGGCTGAGTGGCATAGGGTCTCTGGAGCCACTTAGATCAATGGGTGTCTTTTGAGCTTTCCTCCATTCCGAGAGGCACGCCAACCAGAGGAGGCGGGGAAACCAGATTACCATAGCATTAATAAAACAAACTGTAATCTGAAACAAGAGCAAAAACAAAAGGCTGTATCCGTGTTCTCCCCCAGGAAGAAGTCTGTGCCGCTGTTTGTCACAGACATAAAGCTTACACAGCGAGACACATACCAGCACACGCATGGTGGGATGCACCCATGCTTGTAATGGCATTGTTCCTCAGAAAGGTTAATTCGTCCCAGTTCAGCATGCTGTGATGGCGGCAGGGGAAAAAAGAGGTGAAAGAGAGATGACGGGAGCCAAAGAGGGAAGGAAAAAAATGCCAGAGGGAAGTACAGGAATACACAAGGTGGGAAGGAGATTTACAGTATACGGTTTAAAGGCAAGGAAAAAGTGAGAGATAAAGGAGAAGATAAGGAATCCATAGAGGGACAACCATTAATACACAGAACGAGGCGAGAAAAAGGGGAAGACAAAGACATTTATTGTAAATCAAAGCACATGGCACAAAAAAAAGTTCACGAGATGTGATTTATGACATTTTCATAACTGGTGCACCGTACACCTGCAGTGCAGGTGGGTGGGATTTGGAGGAATACATTATCCCAGCGTATAGTTATCAGTCACAGGCCATCAAATCAGATTCTCCATATTTAAAGCAATTTTGTGTTATGTTGTACTGACAGATCCATTATGGAGGATAGAGGTTTTTTAAAAGCATGACCTTAGTGATAACAGCAGCACCAATTAAATGAGGGGTTGTTAACATAATTGACAAACCTAATAATGTACGGCTTTTCAAGTATTATAAGATCTCAATAGGCAAGCCTGCTTGTTATTTCAAAAACTAAGACTCGACCCTTACATAGTTTCTCCCAATGTATCCACTTTAAGAACCAATCCTACATTAGAGAAGGTAGTGACTCAAAACATAATGCATTTTTTTGGCTTGGCGCTCAGTACCTTGCTTGAGTACCTTTGAGCCCAAAGTCCGTCACGTTTGGTACTGTAAGTGTGAACATTGCATACTATACCCAGGCACAGTACAATGATCCCTATCCAGGTTCGTTTCCAAAATCAGGAAGTGTACCACTGTTGAGGATGTAACATCAACATCACTCCACTGTGTCACATTTTCAAAGATAGAAAAAGTGGTTCTCTGCCCCACCAGTCTCCTCAGAAATCTGCAGGCAGATCTCAATACTCGCATCTGCTTCTTTTCATGACAGTTGACATTTGAAGACAGGTGAGTGTGTCCAGTGTCCTCCTCCTCGCCCTCACCCAAAACAAGAGCAACAACCACATGAACTATAACTCTATTGCAAAGTTAGCTGTAAGAACTGTATCAATTGGATCTGGCACACATTTTACTGTATACAACTGCCACATATATGAGGACATAAGCGACTTGGGTACGAAACATTACTATGATGTAACCACTGGCCAGCAAGGGGGGGGGGGGGGGGGGGGCAATCGTACTCAGGCACAGGACAGTTTAATTTTACCATGAGTTTCTTCATATATTACAAGATCGCACACTTGAGCAATGTCTGCCTCAAATCAATTAACATTTTCATCAAAACAAATCTCAACTCTGTGACATAGCATAAAACATGATTGTGCTTTGTGCTATGCCCTGTTGACCTGTTCTTAGCAGGGCTGCAGTAATCAGCACAAACCTTGATCCACTTTGACAAAGAAATTGCCATGAGCCTCCGCCCCCAAAGTGCTTCCTATCCCAATTTGGCGTATAACAGTTGAGTCACCAAAATATGAAAAGAACACAAATAGAGACAAGCATTACCTCACCTCAGGAAAATGTTACTTTGCTGGCACAAAACTGAGCCAGAACAAAAAAGTGCCATCAAACAGAGACAGAAGGAGACAGATCTTGTGTGGTCCAGTGCATCCACTGTGAGCAGAAGGCAAATGAGAGCATCTTCATTGTGATTCAGGGCTGTTTTTTTGTTTTCTTTCTTTTCTTTTTTGTGCATCCTCTGCTGTGACTGGAGCATATGGCTCGGCTTAATCAAGCTAACGATTCCCTCTGCCCTTCTCGTTAAACATCACCAAATGGAGTCTTCCTTCACATACGCGTACTAACCATATTAATAATCGTCCGATCACTCCAGACTCAAACCAGTGGGTTGTGGCATTTACTTAACCAACTTGGCTGGTATTTACTCCTGTCACATGGGGGACTGGTGGAAGGCAAGGCAGATGGTGAATCTAATTGTCTGAGCTGGATTCCATTTCTCAGCCGACTCTGACTTCATTTTATTTAAAAAACACGTGTAACATTCATAAGTGGGTTTTCCAGCAGAATAGGCGTGTGACAGAAATGAAAAACTATTCCAAAGAGAACCTGAAAACATGTAAATTATAGAAGCATAAGCCACTATGTAGCCTCCATCTATGTCTTTGTCTACTGCTTTATAATGGAAATGATGTGCAAATAGGTTTCTGCAAAGCCAATACAACCAATTGGTTTCCAAACAATCACTTCTCCCTTCCAATTTCTCTCTCAATTTCAGATTTTTTTTTTTTTTTTTTTCACACCGTTCGCCTCTTGTGGATGAGGAGTATGTCCAGCAGATGTTAGATGCTGGATACAGACACATCTCAGCAAGGCATAGCCACCTCTTAGGAGGTATAAATGAAAAGAAAAATGGAGTGGAAAACCGGCTTTTCCTTGCATTGTCAGACATAGAGGAAAAGGGAGAACAAAAAAAGGGAAAGAAGATGAGGACAAATGCCAGAGAAATGCATTGGTCAGGGTGGTGATGGCAGCTGGGAGAGATTTGAGCGGGGGGGGCCGAACACTTGGAACGAGGGGGAAATTAATTTCGTCAGGAGTGGGCTGTCAGAAGTGGTGATAATAGCAGGAGGTGAGATGATGATAGCCTTGATGTGGGAGTGCTTACTGTGCGCTGCTAAGGCATGCTCCTTTGCACACATGCATGCGGGCACACACACTGACACACACACACACACACACACACACACACGCACATATATATATATATATATACATATGTAAACGTAACTTGCCTTTGGTTGACATATTCTATAATATCGCAAACTCGCCCGGACACACTCACACAAGCCCGTGAACACAGACCTCTGAATGCATTTGCTCTATCAGTCCTAACAGATAAGTGGGCCTCGCTGTGATGTCTTTTTGAAAATGGGATTTCCCACCATTTCCTTTATTTCACAGATATTACATGTAGTGGCAGGGAAGAGCAATATTAAAGACAGATCCAGAAAATAGCAAGCTAAGTTTTCTTATTGTTGGGGAGCTCACAAAGCCTTCATGGGAGGCTACCTGTGTGTGAGGTGCAATGATTGAAGAGGATGGAGGAAAAGAGAAATATGGGCTGAGAGAAAACACACAGCAAGATAAAAAATTAAAATTTTAAAATTTAAAAAAAACCCACTAAGGACTAGGAATGAACCTTTTAAGCAAAAATACTGTTCAATATTTTCTGGGAACTATTAAAGTATTATGCAAAGACCCTTCCGCCGCCATACGCTGACACAAAGAGAGACAGACACTCAGGCTTAATAAATGCTATCACTGTCTAAAACCTTCAACTTCAACAAAGCTAATTTGATGCATGTTTTTAGTTATCATCTTTAAGAGACATGCTTTTTGAGGCCTAATATCTAATTAGTGATGGGATTATTTTCAGATGGACCGGCAGAAAACTAAGAAGGAGTGACTTTATTAAATGACATTTTTATAATTTTTGGAAAAATTTGAGAAGTTGAATAGGAATCTACGAAGCCACAGCATTTTTGGAGCCAACTTCTAGTGGACCTCAGTGGTATTGCAGTTCATGGCACCTCTGCATTGGCTTCATTTTTCAGACCCAGAAGCTATGTCCACTTTATGGTTCTGCATGTCAAAGATCAAATTTACTTTCTCTGAAGACAAAGCTAGCAATTGATTGTTGTTCTGTGGATAGACCGTCTGCTCAGTGCTTCTTAAATGACTGTGCATGGTTGTGGTAGAGTATAATATGCTAACTTTACCCAGTCATCCTATTTGATCCGTAGCTAATCTAATCTCACAGCGCCACACGTGTTTTACTGACACCTGGTAGTAATATTCTTATTTTGATGCTTAATGGCAGTTGACAAACAGCTTTTAGGTGATTGACCCCCACCTTAAGGTGTCAGTAATGTGTTAGTGTAAATATGTTTGTTAAGACAAGACAATAGCCCTATAAACTATTTGATTTTTTTCATGATTTAATGAGTATTACAAAATTTGAAAATCATTACACATCCCTTCTAAAGACTCAATGCATCTATGGATGACGTAAAAACCAAAGCATGTGTTGGTTGTCATTCTCGTCAAGGCACAAACCCCAGAAGATCTGTAGAGAACCCTTCTCTTACTTCTGTCCTTTTCTCCTACAAGATTTCCACCTTTTTTTCACTGAATGATTCGGTGAGTGAAGGATGGCAAGTGAAAAGATGGTATCTAGTTTTCCACATCATTAGTACCAGGCATGGTGTGGTGTAATGTTGCGTCTCTAATGCCCACAGCCAGTCATGTTCACTAATGATGTTGAATCACCGCCACAGGGTGCCTGCTACTCACTCTGGTGATGGTGGTGTCAGTGGTTTGTCACGATGTTTGTCATGGGCACATTTAAGGAGAAGCACTTACATGGTAATTATTGCACTGGCACTGTGACACCGTTGAGGGGTTATACTAGCCATGGCGAACAGAACTGTCACCTGGCTCTCTGTAAATGCCACGTTTCTCTCAGATCCAGCTGTTTCGTTTCCCTCCTTTATGTATGTTTCTAGTTTTAGAAGGTTTGGGTGTTTTCCTGCTTTAGATGTTCCGATGTCAGCCTTTAACCTTCTCCCCCTTTCTTTTGTCCTTATCTCTCCCTGTTCACTGAAGCTTTAAAAGTCCGTTATTATCTTATCTGCTCCTCTCGGTCTGTCTGTGACCTTTCTCCATCTTCTTTGCTACTTTATGTTTTCAGGTTCACTGTTTTGTCCATTTTCTCTGTGGTCTTCAGCCATTCAGGTGCCTTCAACTTCTGACTCATTCCATTAATTTCTGTGTCTACCCTCTCCCCCTGCATCCCTTTTGTCTCTATCCACTTGTTTTCTAGTTTCAGGCCATCATCATCATCCCTGGTGCCAGTCTCATATCTTTCCATTTTTATTCCTGTTTTACGAGGATCCATTTCTAAGGCTTGAGAGCCAGAGAGGAACTCGGTCGGCTTTGAAGCGACAATAGTCTGGGTACTGAAAGCAATCTATATTCCAAAATGCGTCTGTTCAAAGTCAGACTTTCATACAAGCTGAATAGAGGGCACCTTTTAACTCGGAGCCAGTAAAAGTGTCATAAGGTTTTTTACTTAAATCTCCCATTCCCTTTTTAGCACACAGAAAAAGCTGGTATTATGCTTTAAAGGAACAGCCTTTTAACAGTGGAAGGCATTTCAAGGGTTAACTTCCATGAAACGCAGCACGCTCTGCTATTAATAAGAACATTGCACATTACTACATACAGGAGGTTGACTTTATATGATTGAAATATTTAAGACCAAAAGGTAAGGGGGACATGCCGTTTTCACTTTGATTCCTTTTAAGAGCCATTTCCCAATAACTTGCCCCATGTTTTTATGGAGAAACATACTTTTATTGTTTGGGGTTATTGTTTCCAGTAAAATGGGTTTGGCTTCCTTTTGGCTTCTCAGAGTCTTTATTAGTTTTTAAAAGTGGCGATTACCCTTTAAAGGTCAAACAGCCAATCAGGCCACTTCCCTTCACTTGGCACTTTTTAATGACCTTGCTGTGGCACACATTAATGACCTGGGTATGTGTGGAATCCCTGAGAGATATTTAATGCTGCATTTACATTCAACCTTTGTACCTCTACTTGCTGTACATTTATTTGTTACTTTTTCTTTTGTAATAAATCATATATATCCAGGTATAGTTATTCTTCTATAAGTATTCCACAAGATTTTGGTCTACACTACAGAATGCTGAAAGGTATTTGCTACCCAAGTGCAAAAATATAAGTCGGTAGTAATTTGTCATCATCTGTAATTATCATGCTACATGCACAACACATCTACAGTAATTAAACAGCAAGGCAGCCAATTTATAATTCATGACAGAATACTGATGTGAAAGACTTGTATAAATAGAAAAAAATAGACATCACAGTGTAAGAGTTCAACTGCAGTGCGATTCCCAAATGTCGCTCTGGTAAGAACAAAAGCTTCACTTCACTCGTCTTTACCCTCCTCTTGCAGAGCACCAGCTGACAATCCCATTGCAATCATAATCAGAGCAAGGTATAGGTGCACACATACACTGTACCACGCACGCACAGGTGCCCACACAGATGGGTAAACACACACGCGTAGAGTCAAGGAAGCGCGGACGCAAAAAGGGCATTTGCACGTGGGCATGAGCGAACCACATGAGCACACACGCCCACACTCATTCCAATCAGCAGGCTTGTCAGGAATGACAGCTCTGTAATCAGCAGGTAATGATGGGACCCCCGTGGAGAGAGGAGAGGAGAGGAGAGGAGAGGAGAGGAGAGGAGAGGAGAGGAGAGGAGAGGAGAGGAGAGGAGAGGAGAGGAGAGGAGAGGAGAGGAGAGGAGAGGAGAGGAGAGGAGAGGAGAGGAGAGGAGAGGAGAGGAGAGGAAATGAGCTGTCACAAGGCCCTTCAAAACAGCATAGGGGGTGCTGAATCTGAATTGGATCACAGGGTTCTCAATGAGAGCCTGTCAGCACCAGGTGCTTGCTGAATGCTGCCCCCACCCAACCTCATACACACTCACAGACACACACATCCACTTTTGACTCATCTCCCTTTGCACTCACTCGCACCACCTGGCCCATGCCATCTAAGCACAGTGGGGTCTCTCCCTCTCCATTTCTCTCTTCCTGAGGATGAGGCAGATTTACAGTTCATCAGGCTCTTTTTCACTTACATATGTTGAAGATCTGTCTATGCTGAAATCATAGACTGATTGGAGCGAGGAGCCATGCTGAGCACCCTCACAGACCAATACAGATATGCAAAGACATAGTCGACAATTATGGGCAGGAAACATGAAATGTGGTAATCATGAAATCAGAGGCACGATGCTGCAGCTGCCTCTATCTGCACTCACACTCTCAAATGAACAAACACTAAAATCAAATGTTGAACGTAGAGCTCATCAGTGTATGCTGAATGTCAACTGTGTATATAACCCCATCTCTAACTCAAACACACTGTGGCTTTCAATTCATGAGCACATTTAAACACTGAACGAGTCAGAGGGTGTCCACAAGCCGAATGAATGCAAGAAAGAAGATGAAATCCAATGTGTGACTCAGAACAGAGCTTTGTTAAAATGACACTGATATGATAAAGTGAAATATCAATCTTCATTAAGCTGAAGAACACCCACCCTGCTTTTAGACTGGCCAGCTAAAATTAAAACAAATGTACTATTTCTAGCCACTAAATGACTGGACAAAAAGTTGTCATTTATATACTACACTGCTGGGTTCCTAAAATCTTTGAATGTAGACACACAACATTTTTAAGTCGACTGCACAATATCCACTTAGTTCTGGGGTTTTTGATAGTATCACAGCGAGAATGTATCCCTACCAACAAAAAATGATTAGTTGAATATATATACTGGGTTTTAAATTTACAGAATAGGATCTGACAATAACTTAAGTTTATACAGTAAATATAGTAGTAGTAATATATGATTTCGTTTTTAGCAGTGACATCAATACATCAGTACACTGCTGGTTGGGCCTTAATGAACATATTCCAAAACAACTGTAAGTGTATAACTTGCTTCAAGACATCTTAAATGATCCTTACTTACAAGGAAAATTAACTGTTATAAACTGTATTAAATAAAATGTTAGCATTTATGAACCTGAGTCAAAGAGAGCTCATATTAATTGAATCAATAAATTTAAACTTGTGTAATTAATGCTGACTTTGAATTCATTTGAAATCTGCCAGTATCATTAGTAGCCAGTGAAGAAAACCTATTAGACAGAAATTAATCCAATGTTATGTGATCACATTGATCGAATCAGTCAGCTATATTTTTAGTCCATTTTATGAGCTTTTTGCTACGTTGTTTTATGTTGTCATATAAACACTGCTTTATATTGTCTTTTATGAACAAAACACATTGATTCTATTTTGATATTTACTGTACTTGTCTTAAAATTGTGTTTGTGTAAAACTGCTGTCCGTTGGAGAAGATGCATATGTGTATGTGTGTGTGTGTGTGTGTGTGTGTGTGTGTGTGCGCCTGGGACTGTGAAATTGATTGTGGCTGGACAGGAGGCAGGCAGGCAGGCGTGTGGCGGTGCCCAAGGGGCAGGACAGTGCTGAGTGAGCAATACTTCACCTGCACTTGCCACACATACACATGCATGCATGCACGCACGCACGCACGCACGCACGCACACATCTTAACTTTGTCACATACACGCTGAACATTAATATTTACTATAGTCAACCAGGTCATTGATCTGAGACAGGCAGAAAAGAAAGGGAGAAGAGAGAGACAGACAGCCTGAGAGAAAAATAGAAAGGGAGAGACAGAAAGGTGTTGACATAAAGATTAACCTTGAAGCATCAGTGTACATCTGAGAAGGAGAGGGTGAAGTCACCTCAGGCTTTGTATCTCTGTTTACATCTCCTGCTCAGATGCTGAGACAATATTTAATGTCCAGCCTAGATGATAATTAATACCTCCATTTTGAAGTTGGACCACTATCAGGCCAAAAGTCATGTTTACTTTGACTCATAAAATGATGTAAGAATCATCCCAGTGAATTTAAACTCATCCAGGGGAAGGAAACGTAAAAAAAAAAAAAAAAAAAGTAGGCTGAAGGAGAAATGAGGGCAATTTACAGGTATGATTGCAGATGAGCCCTGTGGAGAATGATGGACAGAGAACAAAAAAGATAACAGGAAATACCAGATAACTCATGTCTCCTACAAGCCTCAGGTGAGACAAAGCCTCCACATTATCTCTACATTAGATATGCACAAAGTATCTAACATCTTTTACCTGTGCACCTTTCAGAGGGGTTTAACCAGATCCATTCTTTCAGGCTGTCGAGTTCTATTCTATCATTTCAGAGGTTTTTTGATTTACCTTTCCAAAAATTATGGTAATTCAGTCTTTAACAAAATAAGAAATGAAGAGCTGCACCATTAGGAAATGAGAAATACTGCACAGGATGTCATTTGAAAAGGACACAGGTCCAACAGTTATTAGTTTTATCTAAGTGAAGCTAGGTTAACGCTCCATGTGCTTCCTAGTAACATTAGGCACAGCATAGTGTTCAAATACTTATTGACTGACTTTTTTCGGTATATTAAAGCACCTGGTGTACATTATTAAGTTTGAAAAGAGATACTGTTGTTGTAAATGATATTGATAAGAACATTAGGACAGCTCTGTGTGACATTTTGCAATATTTGGATGGACCACCCTATAATGGTACAACACACATGCGTGCATATCCCTAAAGGTTTACTGAGGTTATGTTCAGACTGTCAAAATCGGATTTATGTGCATCTCCAACTGTAATCCTAAACATATGTAGCAAGTCTGAACAACCAAAAATCCCATGAAATCCCAACCCTGGCTCTGAAATATGATGACATTTTTTTTGTTTGTTTGTTTTTGCAAATCAGTTTAGGTTTCACTGTGGATTCCAGGTGGGTGCGTTTTTTGTTTTTTTTAACATGTGACCATTCACTTTAAATTCACATTTACATCACATGTACAGGAAACACGTTAGTTTGGTGTCGGAGGGAGCCCATCACTGTCACAGTAGGTGTGTCTCGACCACAGTCCTCACTGGACACGGTTACCAGCAGTGACGGCTGCATGAGATAAAGCAAAGCAGGCAATCGTCCTCCATCTCTGATACAGTTTCATTATTTCATAAAACTTATGCCATGGCTCCACGTTGTAATGGAAGTAAATAAACAAGTCCATCTTATTACCCTGTATTTTGGTTTGTTTATGTCAACTATTTCCACTTCCAGGCACAACATCAGATAAAAAAAAAAAATGAGGACCGCCACCCAGACACACAGGTCTGATCACATGCAATATAAAATGCAGACAGTCAATCGAGAAGATCGGATTCTGATTAAAAAAAAATCTGATTGAGATTGAAAGTATCAACAGAACATTGGACTGACAGTCTGAGCACAGCCGAAAGACACCAACATCTCACTGAGTTTCCAAGATAAACTTGAGGGCTCAGTATGTTAGAAACAAAATAGGTCATGCAAAGTCTCATCTGAACTTGGCTACAGACTAAACTGTTTATACCTTTTCAAAATAACCACACATGAAGGCAAGACGAAAAGCCTGCTGGCATAGCGTTCTTGCCACAGCACATTGCTTCCTCGATCTATCCAAAGAACCGTGCAAGCACAACAAGTGCCAAGTGGTAGGTCCTAGGCACACAGACTGTGTGGGCGTCTCCAAAAACACATGCTATTTTGGTTCATGACGGTGAAGCAGCAGAAGTGCAAAAGGGCTGCCTGAAGTGGAATATAAATTGGTGATTAATAAAATCTGAAATAAATGTGCCAATTGTAGTGAAAAACACTTGATGGCGAAAAATGTTTCTTGAGGACATGATAGATGTTTGTCGTCTGAATGGTGCAGAGGCTGTTAAACCTATCACACAACTTAAATCTGTAGCCAGAGGTGTGGGTTTTATTTAACTTATACAATGATTATAGGAATAGGCCTCCCACCTGTTTGCACCTCTCTTCATCCCTCTGCACTCTGTTCTTGGCATCAATATACTACACAGATGAGCAGAACAAATGTCATTTTTCTGACGTTTGTTCTGCTCAACAGTGCACTGCTGGTCGAGCACAGCACAAGCAGTGGTCCACCGCTGCTTGTGCTGGTCGTTAGTGTGACACAGAAACGGTCTATGTCTTTTGCAATGGATTAATTGCTGTTAGACAATCAGAAATATATACTGTAGCCCTTAAATTTTAGCACAGTCTAAAAGTAGTGTCTGAAAAGAGTAAAATAAAAACTGTTGCTACAGTAGGGTATTAAACCTGTTTGAAGCAAATCAATTTCAAGGTGCCATGGTTAAAGGTCATGTTTTTGACCATGTAATGTTTCAACACCAACAGCCAACTAAACCGCCACAAAAAATAAATTTTTAAGGAAAAATACTATGACCATGTATGTATATATATATATATATATATATATATATATATATATTCAATGACCAAATGTTATTTAAAGTATTTGTCAAGTTGCAAATTGATATCGAACATTTTACTGAGATGTTCACAAACTATTTTATTCTTAAATTTCCAATCAATACAATATTCACTTGTAGTAACCACTAGGGACGGGTAATGTCTACATTTTAAGAGCTGGCTTCTTAGTCATTTTTCATACACATTGGAATAATCAAGGATTCAAAACGGTCCGTCCGTCTGTCTGTCTACCGCTCCGTCACTTTCAATTGGCTGACCGGCTGACCGGCTCTCTGTCTCTGTCTGCTTAACTGTGGCGCTCTCCTCAGGGGTGATTGCAAGTGAACGTATGATGGTAAAGCACCCAAAACTTAACTGCTCCCAGCATAATGACCGTTAGCCATCTGCGATGGACAATGGCATTGTCCATCAGCCCAATCCTAGTGACCACAGCATTATTAGACTTTCAATGGTTGTGTTTTGGTACTCTCACTACTTTAACGTTAGGAAAGGATT
Organism: Embiotoca jacksoni; assembly: GCF_022577435.1. Classification (NCBI taxonomy): domain Eukaryota; kingdom Metazoa; phylum Chordata; class Actinopteri; family Embiotocidae; genus Embiotoca; species Embiotoca jacksoni. Next base: position 942,985 of record NW_027185363.1, on the reverse strand, counting down.
GTGGTCTAAACGGAAAGATTCTACCATGTCTCACGACACGACATCTTTATTTACATTCAACTGCAGTATTTCCCTAAACTTAATCAAGGTTAGATACAGTTGAAAAATGTAACACTTAATTTATTCAAGGGAAACATCAAACACCTTTGAACATATCAAGCAAAGCATTATGTTGCACCTAAATGTGATTTAGAAAACAATTGAGGTGTGTAGAAGCATAATTTCTGTGAAACAGGGTTACCAGCACTCTTTCAATGTCACGCTGTACCCTCTTTAAAGGTGTGTCCTTCATGTAACACTTTCAAGGAGGCCAAAATGGGTTTATATCACTTTTTGTGCATGAAATACATATTTGCATTTGAGGACATTGTGCTGGTTTCGCAAAATCTCAGAAGACCAGGCTGTAAAGGTAGAGTGATAGATTGTTCTCTTCTGCCTCGTGGATCTCTGAAAAAGTTAGCCTTCTGACGAGAAACCCTCACAGTAATAATAATTACAATGCACAGAAGTATTGATCATTATTTATGGGACAGGTCTCACATTAAACAGTCTCATAGATTAAGCATAAATGTATCAAGTCTAAATGGTGTAATATAGTGTTTCTGCTGTATTGCCTTTTCACAGACTTACTTCAACCGATGAGGGATAATAATTCATGGGGAGGAAGGGATTGTGAGTGCAGCTGCTTGTTAAGTACTTGAGCTCTTTATAAATGTCACATGCATCCTCTATTAATGAACAACAGGGGTTAAATCCAAAGCACCTGTATGTGTGTGTGTGTATATATATATATTTGTGTGTATATATATATATATATATACACACACACACACACACACATATATAGTTCTCATAAAACAGATAGATGTACACACAAACGGGACAAATGTGCAGAAAAAGAAAAGAGCAGTGTGTAGTAATTTTATGTAAGTCTGTGTTGGAGCTTTGAGGGAGGAAAAGACTCAACAAGTACTCCATTGTTGCTTTTGTTTGTTTCCAGGGGGGCTTAACAAGAGAGTCTAATACTCGCTTATTGTTCTCTCCAAACGCCACACAGCACGATGAACTTCAAAGCACTTAGCTCCTGACAGTTACGCACAGAGTCACTGTACCCCCCACCCCCCCCACCCCCCTCCCCCTCCCACACACACACACACACACACACACACACACACACACACAAAGTACCCGACATAGCCACAAAGGAAACTGCCTACATGTTGGAATAAACTAAAAAATAAAAAAAGCAGAAGACTTGGCTGTGTTAAGATCCTACGAATGAATCAATATGCTAAGTGAACACTGGTTTTACAATAAAGCCCAAGGAAAGCGTTTTAATGTGGCACTGCTGACACATATCTAAAATAAAGCAAACTACGTGTTCCTCTCATAAACGCACATTATGGGAGAGAACAAGGCGCTGAGTTAATTAGGAAGATTAAAGCTCTCGAGGCCTCAGCCACACCCTTTGAATATTGACGGATCTGCAATAACAATCTCACAAAGGACACAAAACACAAGAAGGCAGAAGAGGAAGACCGAGGAATGGAAATATGATGAAATGAGGTAATAAAGAAGAAAAATCTGAGGATGCAAGGCGTCGGCGAACCTGAAAAAGGAGTCAAAAGAGACAAATGGGACACAAATGGATGCAGATGAGATGCAAAGAAGCATGACATCAGAGAAGGCGATGCAATGGAGAGACAAAGGCATCAAAGGATGAATAATGCTAAATTTATTCCTGTCCTCCATCAAGTCCATCTCACTTCTCTCCATCCTCGCCAAGTGCAAACAGCACTCCATCAACATGAGATGAGGTTTTTGCATTTTCCTCTGCTCACCTAAAATAGATATACTGTTATAGCTCTGTCAATAGCTAAAGGTACTTCGATCAAACACAACTATGACTCAATTCTTCTTTCTCTATCCGACATACACACTCTAGCTGGTTGTTTTATAGGGCAACCTCGACGTCTCTTTTTCTTCTTTTTTTTACACCTTCGTGCTGGAAGCAGCAGTGGTGATGGAATTATGTTTTCTGGTTGTCCGTCCGTCCCATTCTCCTAAACGTGTTATCTCAGGAACGTCATGAGGGAATTTCTTCAAATTTGGCACAAATGTTCACTTGAGAATTTGGTGGTCAAACGTCAAAGGTAACTGTGACCTCACAAAACATTACTCAAGAATTCATATGCAAATTATGACAAAATTTCACACAAATGTATAACAGATGATGAATTGATGCCATTTTATATACCAAAGAGAAAAGGTGAACTTCACCGTGAAATAATAATATGCAGAAACATTATTCCATTATTAAACACCATGAACAGAAGGGGAGATTGGCATCATATTTCACATTTGGTCGCTACTGAATTGGTGGCACATAACCTTGGGTGTCCACCTTTTGTAATTTCAGAATTTGTAGCAGCATCCATATTTTGAGTATTGTTTACTGTCACCGCTACAACTTTATGTGCTATAACAATCAGATTTCCTGGGAAAAAAATCCTTTAAAGTCTTCACTGTATATATTATGAGTTATTACCTGACAGGATGGAGAAACTAGTGGGAGGGGGGGAAAAAAACAGGCAGGAATAACCGAAGACAATTAAGCAATAAAATAAAATAAGTGTGACAATTAAAGAGAAATAATGAGAGGAAAAAAGAAGTGAGAAAGATAGCATCATTTCAAAACAATTGTGAAGCTGCCAAACTCCTTTTTAGCGTGAAACATGTAACATGGGTTGATCTCTCTAGTAAAGCAGAGGTTTTTTTTGGAGGAAATACAAGTCAATGTTAAAAAGAAAGTTTGATGATAATGCAAAACTTCAAAATTGGCACATGTAAAAACCCTGTGATGTTGTGGATGCAGTTACAAGCAATGCAACTGCAATGCAATGCAATCAGACCGAGTTGTGTTGTGAATTTGTTTCCTGGTTCTGAGTATGCAGACTGCTCAACTGACTTTTCACACAAAATTACTCCCTTTCAAACTTATCACCAGCACATCAAACGGATAGACCGTTTACAGTATGAGTTACATACAGTACATTACATGTCTAAAGGAGGCTTAAGATAGAGAGGCAGACTAATGTAAAGAGAAGTGGGTAGTAACAGAAAGAGAGAGCGTCGCGCTCCTACAGTAAATCAGGCCTGACGGGATGACCTTTGATAGCCCCCAGACAGAAAAGGTTACATGAGCAGTGGAGAAAATGGGTCTATCTGTCACTTACCAGCGAGCTATAAATGATGTGTGTGTGTGTGTGTGTGTGTGTGTGTGTGCGTGTGTGTGTGTGTGTGCGCGTGTGTGTGTGTGTGTGTATTTCTGTTTGAGGTCAGACAAACAAAACTAGGTGCATCTTTCTTTCATATATTATTTACTCAAGGATATTGAGAATGTTTTCTGTGGTGAGCATGAGCAAAGATAGATCTATTACATAAACTGTAATGGGTCTCCTTACAGTATATGAAAAATGTTTTTGTTTACCAGGTAGAGTGAAATAAACACACAGTATACATGTAGGTTATATGCCAGTTGAAATGGCCGGAAATATATCACTTTCAAATAAATAAATATCCACTTTGTTTCTCCAGTGTGTCTAAACAACACACGGTGAAGGTATTACAACCTTTACCCCATTCATCAAAGTCTCTGTTGCATTTGCCGTTTAAACATCCTGTGTCAGCCAGGTAGGTCTTTCCCTGAGAGCGATTCTCTGGTGCAAGGAAAGTGAATAATTTGACACATTTGCAACCGCAGGACCACTTCTGTGTTCAGAATAAAAGACTAATACCTACACAAAGTCTGCACCGTTACCACAATATGCATCTCAATGTTAGAGACCCTATTTCTTTACCAAGTAATCTCTGGGAAGTTCAGCACAGCAACAATGACCAGAGCCAGGGATGAAAAGAGAGACATTACTGTCTTTAAAGCAGCGGCAAAAAAACTAAGCAGCATTCATCGGGTGGTTCAAATCCAACACATACTGACAATCACCAGCACCTCTAAGCCATGCTTTGTTGAGGGGCATGATGGCCGTGGTCAACTAATTTACATCGCCAGCTATGCCAGCTGTTCATTCCCTTGATACTCCCCAAAGTCCCCTCTGCCCCTGTAGTGCCAAATGTGCTAAATTAAGCTTACTGTATCTTACAAACCTCAGCGACCCATGCTATCTAATAAACTACTAATGGAGGGAAACATAGGCATCTCATTAGGCCGCTGCCAAAAGACACACACACACACACACACACACACACACACACACACACACACACACACACACACACACACACGACTTGAAGCAAGTTTCCTCTGGCTCAAAGCCGGACATTAATGATGTTCCAGCTGGTTTTAACAACTATTTATTTATTGAGGGAATAATTTTGCAGTGTAGGGAACCTAATGAAGGTCTTTGGGGAATTCTTATGTATTAATCAACGTGGGGTGTTTGTCTTGTTTTTTAGCGGGAGAGTGTGGGGAGAGGAGAGGAAGAGGAAGAGGGAGAAGGGAGGAGAGGAGAGGAAGAGGAAGAGGGAGAAGGGAGGAGAGGAGAGGAGAGGAGAGGAGAGGAGGAGAGGAGAGGAGAGGAGAGGAGACGATTACACACTTGTGAACGCACACATGCATGCGCACACACCTCACACATTGGAGTAAACAGAGGAGAAAGGGCTATTTAAATGGTGACTTAGTGACAATGTGCTGTGATTGACAGCAGAAGGAGGGGGTTGATGGGAGGATTCTGTCAGCGACTGATAACAGCTGTCTGCTCCACTCACAAGAGAGACAGAGACGGAGTGAGAGACAGAGGGAGTAGGGGAGACACGTACACAACCCTAAACAGATGCATAGTAATGCACCCTTGCACATATTTCCAATTAAAGTTGTTGGTTGCGTCATTCATCGGTTACGTAATAAATATGGAAAACGGTTGGGTAAAGGGTCCATCGTGTGAATTTCCCTGAGACTGACACCGCTCTGTACCACAGATAACACACAGAGATGCAAAGTGGCACGATGGACACGCGCACAGTTATTAAAAATTCATCGGAGTGGGTTTGGAGTAATGAACGGGAGTCAACAATGAATTATGGATCATATTCTAATGGTTAACTTACCCCTCTCATTACTGGCATGCTAATGTGATTGGGAAACAAATGATTATCAGCTTTATTAGAAAAGGGAAAAGAGCACAGAAAGCAGGGGCTTAGGGACCCCAAGAACCCCCCCCCCCCCCCCCCCCCTGGCTGCTTCACCTGGAGAGAGAGATGATGTGTAATAAAGAGGGGAAGTGAGACAAGCAGAGAGTTGCGATCATTTTACAACTCTGGAAACCAGCCAAGGGCCTAAAATTATCCTTGTATTTATTATTAACGTTATGCTCAGATGTCACTGAATCTAGTTTAGGATACAGGATAAGAACAACAACACATCAGCTATACAGTAACAACACCCAGGGCATTACTAATTAACACATTGTAACAGTTTGTTCTAAAAGGCAGATATTTCTTCCCGTGTTGGAAATGGTAAGTATCACCTAATGAATTCCTCCCTGTAACACAAAATACATTTACTCACAGTAATTCTGCACCGATCTGCACAGACCCAAAGCTCCCAACTGATGTAATACATTGGAGTGCATGCATATGCACCTTCAGGCATTTATCACAGCTCTGGTCAAGGTGGAGACATCTCTTGCAATCCATCTCTCAGCTTATTGGCACCAAAAGCCTTGCTTTTATGCTTTGCCCAGAGATTTATGAGAAACTAAAGACGTGAGTGGGTGTGCGCATGTGTGTGTGTGTGTGTGTGTGTGTGTGTGTGTGTGTGTGTGTGTGTGTGTAGGTGCGTGAATGCATACATTAGCAGCAAATGCACACCTCACAGTTTGAAAGGGATCAGGTTGATGTGCTTATTGACACCTCTCCTCCCTCTCAATTCCTCCCGTCCACGTGTCCCTTCTCCCCTCCCTCCATCCCCACAATCCATCACCTTCCTTTAAAAGCCGGTTAGGAAACCCAATACCTTTCATTAGCACGAAAAGATTAGCTTTTTAGCAGGAGTTGTGAGTGTGTGTGAGTGAGTGAGTGTGAGTGTGAATGTGAGTGTGTGTGTGTGTGTGTGTGTGTGTTGTGTGAGCAGAGAAACAGTGGGAGGGAGAATAAATAAAGATAATCAAAGGATGCCTGTGCCAGACAGCCACTTAGCTTAACCTAGGTCGAGCACATTCAAACACAAGCACACGGTTATACGCACGGCTACAAGACATTACACACCTCACAACACTGATATCGAAGGGTTTGGAACAATTTGAAGAGTTTCATTCCAAAATCCACCATTAAAGAAACCTGACAGACTACTACAAAATGATTGCTGGCATGAAAGTAAAGCCGATTATGGATTATAATTAAAGTTATGACTCATCTTAATCCTTTTGCTTGCCAAATAGTCATGGTTTTGATGATACAATCGTTTGTACGGGTGAAATGTTAACTGATGAATTTTAGATAGCATGAAATTGGGATAAAATAGCATGAAAGACATTATAAAGTCATTGCTTTAGAAGGAAATCATATTGTACTTTACGTACTTGCAGCATTCTTTTGCTTAATTATGTACATGGAAAGAGAAAGCAGAAGCTCTTATATTTGAGGTTCTTTAATGACCTTTAGCTTCACTGTGCAGGCTTTTTTACCAGGAATAACAGCACTCTTGAAGAAAATGAAAACTCGCCCACATAAAACAAAACTGGTTCAATCTGGAGCTCAAGAGATCAATATTATTTGTACACTACAATTCTAAATGTACTACCATCCAGTATTTCTGTGCTGAAATCTTTTGTAGATAAAACAGCTCGCAGACTAGGTAGGCTAGGTTAACCAAGTCTGGCTATTCCATCTTATTTCGTCCTTCTTTGAGCACAAAGACAGCACATTTCTATCCCTTCACCACATGCTGCCATGTCAAGTGGCATCAAACTTACTTATCAGAGCTCTCAAGAACCTACCCTCCTAGTGGGATGATCCTAATCAGACAGGCTTTCAAGTGTATTTTTTATTCACACTTGCAGTTGTTCATGAACCCATACATTTAATCTCCACCCTCATTTCAGCTCTGTTTTTGGTCTCCACCACATAGGGAAATATCTGGCTTTGTCACTATCTTCTTTAGCTAGTTGCTAACTTTTTCAGCCTACCATTTGGTGTTAAATTCCTGGTAGATTTAAGTAGAATTTCCTCTATTGCTTCAGATACGTACATGACTTTTTATACTGACAAATAGAGTATACATTCTGTCAATATACAATATATATTGTTTGGTGTGTGCATGCAATCGTTTCAAGGCCAACTGTACAAATCCAATTCTCCTGGGGGCAATATAGGTTTGTGTTTATTCATTAAGAAGTATGAAGTGCATACAGACATGAACTCATTAGAAACATTTTGAATAATCTCAAAGAACTTGCCATCAGTAAAAACAATACCGATGTATTTCCCATGGGACAAGATGACAGTCCTATTAATCTATCACGCAAACACACTTTACAGCACACACACACACACACACACAAAAAACACAAGCAGAAAAAAAAAAGTTATTTAACCAACTGTTTCCCGGAGAGAGGGTCTTTAACAGTAACAAAGCAGCATCCAATCACTTACAGTATATGCTATTCCCTGGTGCCTCTACTTTCCATACAACACAATCTGAAGAACAAGATTACACACACAGGCATATATATACACACACATGCCTTCACCTAATACCCATCAGATTTTGGGACAGGGGAAAATCTATATTTCATCTGAGGAGCTGAAGTGTTTGTGCACACGCTGAGTTTGTTTGTCATTAGGCCTAACCCCTGTGGCTCACCTAATCAGGTTGTTGTGTGTGTGTGTGTGTGTGTGTGTGTGTGTGTGTGTGTGTGTGTGTGTGTGTGTGTGTGTGTGTGTGAGCGCGTGCGCGTGTGTTCTGTGAGGGTTTTGAGAAAGGAGAGAATATGACTGCGTGTGTGCGTGCATATGGTTGACGAGCATACTGGAGTGAGAGATGTGGGAGACAGAATCGTGCAAACCCACACTTGAGGCTGAATTATAGTTATCGATCAGCCATGGCATGCTCTCACACAGAGATCAAAGCTTAACCCTAATCAATGACTAATCTATTTGTTTGTTTATGTGTGCGTGTGTTTTTATGCATCATCTCAATTTTCATCTTTCTAAACAGCTGCATTAATAATTCTCAGACTTTACATGTTTCATAACCAGGCTTCACCTTCAAAATTAAGGTTTGATGTAAAACTAAGTCCTTGAGTACTAATCTCAGAATGCTAAAAAAAAAGTGCACAAGACAACGCTAACATGTTTAGCAGGTGTAATGCTTATTATGCTCGCTATTTCAATTTAGCAAAAAATTCATGTGAAACACAAAGTACCAGTGTGGTGTGAATGAGAAGTGAGGGAATCAAAATTATTATAGTTTACCATGAGGGGGACATCAATTTATGTACTAAAAAACCATGACAATTCAATATTTCAGTCACAACCTCAAGGTTGCAACAGAGGAACACTCAGGGAATTGCCAAAGCCAAATGGATTCATCCCATAGAGACAGAATTTTAAGACAATCCATGCCATAGTTGTTGAGATATTTTCAGCTGGACTGAACTGGTGGACCAACCGGCTCCCTGACGAAACTGGCCAACCGAACTACAATCACTAGTTCCTTGTTGTGGCTGAAAGTGCGATTAGCAGGTTGGTCTAGTGAGCAGAAAGAGCATCTTTCACTCAGAGGGGATTTAAGCCTGTGCTACAACAAAAAACCTTTCCTGCTAATGTGTCCTTCAGCAAGATTTGCTCTGTGGCTAAAAGAATTCCCTATTTGAGAGTTAAGCATCACGAAAAGTCTAAAAATCCAAGTGGTCCCTTCAGCAAAACACACACACAACATATAGACTGTATATAAAAGTGGATGTATAGCTTCCAGGTCTAAAAAAGGCCAACACAAAAGCGCCATAAACTGCAATACAACCGAAGGCCGCTACGGGTTGGCTCCAAAAAGCCTCCGGCTCCATAGACTCCCATTAAATTTTTTGAATGAAATACAAAGTCAAAGTTTTTCCACAAGTTCTTATGGTGTTTTTAGCAAAAGCCATTTCTGGGATTTCTGGGAGTCCATCTGAAAATTATCCCATCATTAATTAGAAAATAAGCCTCAAAAAGACATGACTTTGGGGCGTGTCTGTTTGATTGACAGGCCTGTGGTGCGGTCAGGTTTCCACTATCGGTGGGCGGGACGTAATGTCGTCGGGTTTCCAATTAGATCCGAGTCTAATCCACCACTCGCTCCTCCCCAAGATGTCCAAATATTGGCACTTCTTGCTCACACATACCCTGAACTAGAAGGTGGCAACGGCCAAAATCCAAACTCCTGGCCTTATGACAGCAGTTCACAACCCACTGGGTGACGTCACTGTTGGTTGCCACTTGACACAACATGATAACTCTCTGTTCGTCAGACCACCCAACCCTGTCTGTGACTAAACTCTGCTCTTAGCTAACAATTACTGAAAGAGTCTCCCAAAGCATTTCAGTTCCAAGTAGTCCACTTTCTATACACTAACAAAGGCAGAACAAATGCCTTTCTGCTAATAAGGACACCAGACAGCTCCATCGTTAACCTACATGCAACATTAAACTAACTGCTGGTCACTGCAACAATTGTGAATGGATTGCACCAAAATGACAGACAATCAGACGCTGTGTCGTACTATTTATTCATCAGAGTGAAACTTCGGTCTATCGTTTCCTCTCTGTCTACCTTCATTAGCACATTTTCACAAGTAATGGCCGAGCACTGTGGCAGCCAATCAGACAAAGTAGTATAGTCATTTGAAAGGGGGATGGTGGCACAGTTGGTGTGTCAGTGTGGCTAATTCCACTCTTTGTTCTGAGACATATTTTAATGGAACCACGGAAACACTCTTCTCTTTTCACCTCATTTGGCTAAACCACCGAGCATGAAAAAGATATAGGGTACAGTAAGGCATTACTCTTTATCTAATCGCACAATGGGGGAGCTTCTAAAAGGAAGGTAAATGTCTTTGAGGTGGGACAACTCGGCTCCAGAGCTGTTCTTTTGTCACTCTGGTAAAAGTTAAAGAAACAGGGTAAGAAATGGAAATGTTCCCCTCTTTTCTTCCACATCACATTTACAGCTCTCAGTGCTCCTAAAAGCCTACCCACCACGAGAGAAGTGTCATTTGTTTTTGTTGAGAGGTTACCCAGGTGTATTTCATGCCTCCTTTATTGCTTTATGGTCTTAATATCTCTGAAGTGAGCAGATGATGATAAATCAATACAAACAATACTTTTTATCTGTGTCAAAGACCAGGGGAACACTCAGGGTGTGTGCCAGAGCCTGAATTTGTGCAAACACGCTTCTACTGGTTCGGGTGTATTAGTATCAGTGTGAATACCTAGAGTAATATGTTTACTACCTGCAGTTGACTTATTGCCAAATCCAATTCATCTATAGAGAAAGAGCACACAAAATACACATATCCCCAGAGTTTATATGGGTATTCATAAGCAACAAGGATGAGGATGAGGCACGGGAGAAATGTTTAATTCAGGGGGAGTTTGTGTGGAGCCTCGTAGAGAAACAGCCCCATCTGCAGGATTTAAATGCGACTGGAGAACAAATCACAAGCCACCCCCCTCGTTCAGTGAAGGGGCCCAACTTTAAATTCCAGTGTACCTCTTTGTCTCAGCAAAGCTTAATGAGCCTCCTGAGAGCCAGCCCAGGTGAAGCTGCTGTAAGAGGAAACTACCTGAGTCTACCACAGCACAGAACAATGCTGTGTAGTTTTTTTTTTTCTTTTACAGAAAATACTGTATCTGCAGATTTTGGAGGGGACACTGCGGTACTTTGCTAGTGAAATAAGGGTGTTCTCTTACACAGCGTTGACTTAGTGAACAGTATCCTGGAAGTGGTCAGCATGGACTCAGCATTTCCGAAACACAAGTTCCTGGGGTCCCCTACACTAGACAGCACATACACACACACACACACACACACACTTGATATACTCAGAGGAGAGCAAGCTCAGGACTTAAATACACAAACACGTCCCGGGAGATTGGCCATGCTCTCTAACCCCGTCCTATGTATGTAGACCTGCCTCTCAAATATCACTGAGTCCAGACAGAGGAGAAAGACCTTTGCAGAACAAAGGGAAGGTCTGATAAGGAAGAGCTTGCTGGTGACACTCTGCCTTTTCTTCCAACTACAAAGAGACCACCTGCCCCTGCTGGCTAGTTCAAATTGTCCCCTTCTCTTGACAGGTTGGACGGAAAAAATACCAAAGACGTTGAAACAGAAAAATAGAAGGACAATAGAGGGGACAGTTTTTGAAGTGGGCAAGATTGGACTGATGAAAGGGAGAAGAGGCGAGTTGCAGAGTTGAGTGGGAGATGACGAGAGAGCGGGGAATAGTAACAGAGGGTTAGATTGAGGAGCTCAGAGGGATTAAGCAAAGTAACCTTGACAAGGGCGGTCACATTTCATCCACACTGACACTCTTTTTAAAAGGTGCCTGAGGTGTCAACAGGCTCTGTACATTTTCACATATTTACTTGCCACAATAAAATAGAAAACTTAAGTATTAGAGCAGTGCATGTGGTTTGCTTGTTCTGAACAACTCCACAGATCTCAGTAGTGTGTGCATATGTGTGTCCAAAAGAGCTGGCAGTCATGCAGAGGTATGAGACAGATGTGTGTGTCGGTCATTACTGTAATCGCTCCATTTACTTCATCTACCCTGGGAGGGACGTCTGGTCAGCACCATCTGGACACGGACACACACACGCACACGCGCACACACACAGCAATCGCCAGTCATGGTGGAGTTTTATGGGTAGTCAGCCAGCAACAGGAGGGATGCCTTGAAATGATCATTACATGTGTGTGTGTGTGTGTGTGTGTGTGTGTGTGTGTGTGTGTGTGTGTGTGTGTGTGTGCGCTGCATGCATTTGTGATCTCTGTCACTGTCTCAATTTCTCTCATTCCCTTGTGCCATTTTTCTCTCCAATTTCTATTCTTGCTTTTCTTTTTTCACATCTCCATCCTCCTTTTTCATTCCTTTCTCTGCCTCCCCTGAGTCCACCTACTCCCGAAATACATGAATCTGTCGTCTTCCGTGCAGACGGCAAAGACAAAATGAAAAAAGGCCATGGTGAGTGGTACCAAAGTGTGGACTTGTTCGAGACTCCCAGTGCCTGAGGAGATTATGGTCATCATTGTGTGTGTGTGTGTGTGTGTGTGTGTGTGTGTGTGTGTGTGTGTGTGTGTGTGTGTGTGTGTGTGTGTGTGTGTGTGTGTGTGTGTGTGTTGTGCGATTGTAAGACACAGAGACCTCAAGCTCATCAACATGTAATTCCCTCACTGACTGAGGACATGGAAAGGGTGATGACAGTAGAGGAGTGGCTGAGGAGCGAGACAGAGCGCGAGCCCGGCTGAAGCTCCGGACTTGAGAACGGCAGCCTGATTGTCAAGCAACACGTAGTCATGGCAACGACAAATGGAGAGAGCAAAGAGGAGAGGTACAGAAACGGAGGAGGGATAAAGAAAAGAGGGAGATGCTTCAGGTCGAAACTACAATGCAGAAACATTAAAAAGAGTTTAGCGGGTGCTTTGCTATGCTACGTTGGAGAAAAATATTACATCCACCTACAGGTGATATTTCAGCTATAGCTGGGAGATTAAATATTGCCAGGGGATATGCTTTTCTATGTGCTGTGACTCTTCAGCAATGTTCATTAGTACACTTGAATATGTATCACTGAGGGCATATCTCTATTTTGCTCCTCTTCTTCTCTTCTGTGCCTTCATCACTCCATTCTCTCTTTCATTTGTATTCTGTGAGCTCACTGCCTCTCCACGTTCTCCATCCCGGCATACACCCTCTCTTCCCCCCACCCTTTGTCTCTCCATTGGCTGCCTTCTCCTGCACCTCACGTGCACCCCCGCTCCCCCCAACACACACACACACACACACACACACACACACACACACACACACACACACACACACACACACACACACCGTCCACCCCCCTCCACCCGTTGTCCTAAGATCTCTTTCGCTGGCCTCCATCCCTCCATCCCCGCGGAGCCGAGCTGACATTGGGCATGAGGTCAGAGAGATGGGCAGTCATGCTCCTGCTGTCAGCCGGCTCAAATGGGCTTAGATATAGTGTGCGGAGACACCCAAGGGACACCCTCACTCGCCCTGAGCTCTCGATAGTCACACACACATACACACACACACACACACACACACACATTCAATCACACACTGTTGTGGGCGTATAATAACAGAAACACATACAACAACTCCAACGAAAACTGCACCTTCACTTATAAAAATCCAGTCGTTTTGCACAAAATGAATGTGCAAAAGAGCATCAATGCAAACACACACACACACACACACACACACACACACATGCATTTGCACAAACACAGTGAGACATGGAATTACAGATTTCAGAAAGGACAAATTCCTTTGGAGAACTGCCATGGATTAGTGGCTGGTATAGTCAGTGGTGTGAACAATGGAAGTATTCACTGGTGATGAATGTTGACATTGAAAATACAGATGTAAACTTCCAAAAGGTCACATACATGCATTAGCTATTTACATTTAGGGAAGTGAAAAAAAAAAATCACTTCCATCTATTGCATCTAATGTGAACAGCAAGGAGTGATTCCTGAAAATACAGTTGCAACATAAACAATGACATTTTTTTATCATGTAATGGGGGATGATTAATCTGTTATATTTGATGTAAGAATACAAGAAATGAGGCCTTTTATAGCCATTAAATCTTTAGATTTCAATAAACTTTTTATTGAAGGGATGCTTATCTATTTGAGTTTTACATAGCCCTAAATACAGATCAAATATTTGACCATAAGGTTAGCAATTCACTCAAATGTCAAGACATCCCAGAAAAGTTCAGGCCTCTCCAGTCAGCCCATTTCAAATTGGGATATGATTACATCTCTGTATTAATGTTAAACTCAGAAACTGCAGGATCTTTTAAAGGGTAATCTTTGCTGTGGTATTTTAAGTAACACAGTTAGAGGAATGTCCCATTTTTCCATGTTTTTACATAAATGGAATAACATGTAATTGGATGTCATGGCTAGGGTCACTTTGGATTACATTGGAAGGAGGCTGTCAGTAACACTGTACCAAACTGCCCCCATGTGGTGATAATACACATGACATATATTAGAGGATTAAAAAAATACCTGTTTCATTTGGAGGAATTAGTCTACGGTATCTTTTTCTGTTTTCATTTACTGTGGTAATATTTTTTAAATATAAAAATAAGAAACTCCAAAGGACATACAAATATATATATGTATATACTGCCAGACATGCACATATATTATAATTTAAATCATCAGAGTATACCATATTTTGATCAATCTTATGCTTCTGACATATCATTTGAGAACTAATATGTACATTTCAGGTGTAAAGTTCGTACCTGTCCTGCAGGAATCAATAGTTAGGTCTCCTCTGAAGACTCAGGTTACAGGATAAGGTTGCAGGCCATACAGGCAACACAAATAGCCACCACTGTTCAGGGTAATGAAGCCAGTCTATACTGCGTTGTCACAGTGACAAGAGCACCTGTCCATCAAGGTGACTATCACGTTTCCAGCCGACAGCCCCCAGAAGCAGAAGAGAGAGAAGAAACCCTAAGTTTGGACAGTAGGAAGATATCAGCATCATTATGTTGGAGGAAATATTCTTTTAAAGATTGTGATCTTCCAAGAAGGAACAAAGTAAGTTTGTACCTGATGTCTCACTGAATGATCTTCTTTCCTGGCTTCACATTCCCCTACACACTGACTCAAGCAGCTTTTCTTTCTCTCGCCTTCCCGCCAGCTGGGTCTTCATGGCTGAGGCCACCGGCACGAGAAGCAGCACTGGAGGGGCCGGGGGTGTACGTGTCCCCCAGGAGCCCTCTCTCAAAGCTGGGGTGGTGTTGTCAGACGAGAGAGTCGACTTCCTTCGGGAGCAGGCCTTCTGCGTGCTGCGAGTGAAGACGGATAAGTGGAATCGCTTCATTGGTGCGGAGGAGAACCAGAAGATTATACTGGATTTTCTGGACCACATCTGGACCAACAGGCTGCTCTTCTTCACTGGACCTGGAGGGACGCTGCACGCAGGGGATGCTCAAGTAAGAGATATGCACACACAATAATAATTACACACAGACATAAAGTGAGTGTATTCAAAGTTCAAGCAGCTGCTTTCACAAATGTGTCATTTTCATTTTCATATCCCCATCTTGGTAAAGTCTTTTTTGTAGGCAGCTCAATTATGGTAATGGATGAGTTAATGTTCAGTAAAGTAGTTCTTGTATTGTTTTCTGTATGCACAGCACATTAGAAACTCTGTGCCCTAATATTCTTGAGGTAAAGGTACCGTGGAATGGTGCCGAGATCTGTTTGCCTGGCTGGTGTCACAATTCACGTAAAAAGTTTGAAGCAAAGTTCCTCATATCCAAAGAATTTGTATCCAAACACAGTCATGCATACACAATCACATAAAGAACAGTGAATTTAGCTCTTAACCGCGACAAAAAGCTGACATGGAGGTGTGTAAGTCTTTAACAACATCTCCTGGGCTTGCCTTCTGCACTCCATCTAAAAAAAGGCATTTTTTGAAATAAGTCGCTACTTATTTCTGGGGCTTTCAATTCTGTTGAAAGCATTCCGACTGTTTTTGCTTCTGTGAAGACGTCCCCGTCATGGAAGACCAAGCTGCTGTGTGTGCTGAAGAAGGGTGTTAAGAGAATCGCCCGCCAAGGATTCAGAAACCAATTCTGGCTTGGAGAAGTGCCTGGATACCCAATGGAGCACCTGCCTGTGGTTATCTCTGAGGTTGGATAGTGTGTGTGTATGTGTATGTACAGTTCAGTTATGTGCACAACTGCACACTATGTAGTGGATATATTGGTTTTCAAGTTTAGAGTACTGCTGGTAGGGCAAGTGTTTGCAGTTACATAAACATCACCTTGTGTGTGTGTAGGTGCTGGTGTGTGTGCTGTCCAATGGTCTGAACCATGAGGACTGGCCGCAGGTGGTGTCTGATGACATCCACAGGCACCTGGAGAAGTTAAGGAGCAAAATGGTGACTCTGAGAGGCCGTGCTGAGGGACGAACACTGCTGCCTCTACCACTGTGTGTGGAGAGGGCCCGGCCTCAGGACATTATACTCAGGTCAGTGTGTATGTATGTGTGTGATTGTGGTAGCAAGTGTCTTGGCTAATATAGCTGAGCTATACTTGTAGTTTTGCACATTTCTGGCAATAAGAACCATGTGCATTTTGTCAAAATGCTAAAATATATCAATGGCCATTAATATAACGTTAAAGTTACCAGGTCAGATTGATCATCTTGTCTTTAATGTTAAAATGTGTGAACACATTTTACATGTCCTTCAATGACACCAAAACTAATTTCCTGATTTGTTAAATTCTCTTTTATTCAGCTGGAAAAAAGGTACCATTGGCAGCATTTTATTTTTAAAGCACAAAAACCATGCGCAGTTTCTGCACTGCAACCTTTGTCTTTGACCCTCCCCTGACCCCTGAGAGTTTTGCCCCTGTATCCCAGCCTTCTTCATTGCTTTCACCTCCTCTCCTAATCTGGCATGACACTCTGGCCACCTGTGCAAAGGACATGGCTCCAAGCAGTATTAATGGTGTATTTCGAAGGGATGTGATGAAGAATGTGATGAAAGATGCATGGTACCCATGGTACATACACAACTCTTATATCATCGTGCAATTAAAATAATACTGTAATTTCCACATTACAGTTATAGTCAAAGGACAAAATTTACTTTTCTGCCTACCAGCTAAAATCGGCAAGAGATTTTTTTTTTTTTTAAAAAAAGAAGTTATCAGCCAGTTATAATTTTCGAAAATCAAATATTACTTTTTATAGCCTTATAATGAATTTAATAAATTAGATACATAAAAACACTTTGGATGTGTTAGAACTGAAGCAATTCTAGTCTCTGTAGTCTTTATAGCCAACCCTGTAGTGTTTTTGTCTACCTGAGTGCTAACCACGGGTTGAGCACTTTGTGGTAGTGGGTTGTTTGTCTCAGTATGCATGGAGAAACCCATGCAGATTAGAGGTAGAGAGGGTCACCCAAGTTATTTTCTGTTCCTACAATTTAACAGTTATAATCATATATGTTAAAAACAAAAATGCAAGACCGCACATTGCAGTGTAGGTAGCGCCGACCACGAGGATCACGAAGCAGGTGCTTCATCAGCATGCTATCGCCAGTATCAGCAACATACTTCAGATGTTTTACCTGACGAAACTTTGATACCGCGTCCCAATCTCTTGTCTTTGGCAACGTCACGCCTCCGTTTAGGCATAATCCAAACCTTATGCAAAAACACTTCAGACGCTCCGAGTAAGTGTTACTGTTGGTGCGGATTTCAAAATAAAGCATTCAAAAAGTGTAAAACATAATAAAAGTTAAATGAAACGATTAAGAAACACCGATAAGAATCGCCAATTGCTAAAGCCGACCACCTGCCATCGTTTTGGGGCGGGTTCAGGGGGGGATTGTTGGACTAATGGCACAAACGAACACAAACACACAAACCGCTTTCCTGTCGGATTTCACCTGACTGTTCAAAATTGGTGCCAGAAGTGACATACTGCCCCCCTATAAGCATTTATATTCGGCATGGTAAAAATGAGACAAAAATAACTTCAATTTACAAAATTTATCGTTTTATATGGTCATGTAAAATAGAACTTTAGCAGTTGCTCAAAGCAAGAAAGGATTCCGAAACAGAAGACCAAAAAGCCAAGTCAAATGTAATGTCCGGGGGCCATCCTATATTTTAAAGGAAAAACTATTGCAGCACATGGATTATTTTTTTCGATCCAGTTAACTAAAGCCTTTAGGGAATCTTACTGGGACTTGAAAACATCATCAATACTGCGGTAGGTGCTATCACTTGACTTGCAGAGTTTGACAAAGTTTGGTTAAACAGATGTGCTATAGTTAACATTAGCTCAGGGAAAGTGCCATGGGTGCAAAGTGTCACATTTTCATTGCTCATTCGGGTCAATCCGGGTTAATCTTACAAAAGGAAACATGACTTAATAGTGGAGACACAGGAAATTGTCCCAGGCTACTGCATAATGTAGATAGTAAGATGTAACTGAACGTGCCATAGTATTATATACTTTAAGGTCATGTATATGTAAAAGTTAAAACTGTGAAGGCAACAAACAGTAAACATTAAGCTGACTATGATGCCATTTTGTCTGTAGTTCATCTACTGTACATACTGCTGTTTTGATGTGCACTGATCTCTGTCCCCCTCAGCCCCACTGGATGGCCTCTGGACCGTGGCTTGTTGTACTCAATAGAAACTCTGATAGTTCAGTGGTCTGGACAGATATGGAATGTGCTGAAGAAAGACTCTGGTGTAGTGCTGCTCCGAGGAGACCACCCGGGTCCCAACGTGGAGCTCCAGTTTTGGACCACTCAGAGGGAAAACCTGCTGGGCATCCAGTCACAAGTATGGCAACAGGCTCTGTGGAAGCAGGCAGGGGTGTCGGCGAAACAAAACTGCAGCTCTCGATCAAAACCTGATCATTATTAACTTTGTAAATTAATGTTAGAATGATTCTTTTCTTGCTTGTTTATATTTCATTGCAATAGATCTTACAGGTTTACCTAACAATGTAACAATGTGGTGACTTAATGTGCATCCCACTATGATGTCTTTGTCTTCAGATCCAGAGCCCCAAAGTGGAGCAGATCATGGAGATCCTGAGAAGAGTCAAGAGCAGCTACTACTCCGCCTTTAAGGATGTCTGCCTCAAAGTCAATGAGGGTAGATCGTTTATCAGTGCTAATTAATGATTTCCCTCATTCTGTCATCTAGTCTCTCACAGCCCACTTTCTAATTTAGTTTGACTTAAGAAACAAATTGTCTTAATACATACTGCACAAATAACTTCTGTTGTTTTCTATATAAAGCCTGATAACTTATATATTTCATATTAATACTCAAAGGCAGCTCTTCTTTGCCTTTTTTTGTGTTTTGTCATGCTAATTTCGCAAAGGTGGGCAGTGTGGCAATCACACTGATGTCGTTCCTAAAAAATATCAATCTCAGACCACAACAACTGGGGCACCTGTAATCCCCTGTTACGTTCATGTTATCCACTAATACCTCTGGATGTAATTATCACAGCTGTGCTGGAAGCAGAGGACATAGATCTGTATCTACGACCTCTGAGGAGACAGATCAGCAACTTAGAAGAGAGGACTTTTCCACAGGTGGATTCTCTGCTGCCTCGTCTTTTTCACACACTCTGCCTCATCTGGAGTCATTCCCAGTACTACTGCACCCCGCAGCGCATGGTGGTCCTCCTGCAGGAGTTTTGCAACCTGATCATTGAAAAGGTACAGTGATGCATGTCTGTCGATATGTGAAAGAAAGGGAGACAAAAGAAAATAAATTAAGTGACATAAACAGCTAAGTCTATGTCACATCAAGTATTGTGTATCTGTATACAGGCCTTTGCCTACCTTATCCCAGAAGAACTGTTTAAGATGGAGCTGGAGGAGGGGATGGAGAGAGTACAGATAAGCATCTCTGTCCTGCGTACCTTCAAGCAGTTGTTTCACAACCACCGCCAGCGGATCCCAAATTACTACAGACACAGCCAGAACATCAAGCTGTGGGACTTTCCAGCGACTCTTGTGTTCCAGCGTTCAGATCGCATCATGGAAAGGCTTCTAATGATCGAGGTTTGTGTGCTGCCATGCATAGATCTATGTGTTGGTTTTATTGGAAACATTTTAAATGCATATGTGTCTGACACTTCTTTAAAAAAAAAGACTTGGTAGAAAATTTTGCATCTAAAAGTCATTATTATCAGCATATTTACATCAAGTAAACTGCAATAAATTAATTTGTTAAGAATATATTTGATTTACTATCACCCCGATCCACCAGTGGTGTTTCTCATCTCCTTCATAGGAACTTTTCGCCACAGCACTGGACTTTCTGAAGCTGGAGAAAATTGAACTTGGCGGATCCAGAGGGAAAATCCTGAGCGAGATGGTGTTCGGCATGAGCGAGGAGTTTCACGACCGCTGGCGGACCCTCAGAGAGAGCAAATATGATCCCTTGGATTACACTAATGACGTGAGACCTAATGAGATTGTTGCAGTTGTCTCTGATATCACACTGTTATTTAATTAATAAGCCCCAAAGGGTTGTGATTCGCAGTGATTTGTAAGTGTAATTGACAGGCACAGCCAAATAATAAAAAATAACAATTAGATGTCATTTTTCTGCCCAGCAGTGTAGTAATTGAAAGGTAGCAAAGCAAAGTAGTTGCTAAGCAACACACAAGAACCAGTGACGGTAGACATTATTAGTCAGTGCATCAATATTTAATTTACTAAATATTTTACAACAGCTTCCAGTGTGACTCAGAACAGGAACTCAATCAGAAATTGATCTGTGTTATAATACATTTTTCTGAAGTGAGTGTTATTCCAGCCAATACTGATTAAGGAGAACTTGAGGATCTGGACTGAAAATTTAATGGAATAAAAATTGCCTAATAATAGGAATGGAATCAAAGCTTTTTAATCACAAAAGCAAGTAAAAGTATTCATCATTTCCTCTCTAATGCCTTCATGTATCCAGGACTTTCTGCGTCACTACAGGCGCTTTGTGGAGCAGAACAGAGATTTTGACCAAAGATTGGGAACCGTCCTCAATTTGGCCTTTCAGCACTCCAAAAACCTGAAGTCAGGCTTTAAGGTATGCTCTTACACACCCCTTCAACAATTCCAAGACTGTATTTAGTAGTATGCTTACGCAGTGACAGTATTGTGTACAAAAAGCAAATAGAAAATGTTTGGCATATTTATGTACTATAATGACAATGATCTATGCTGAGGGGCATTCTGTCATTATTGGGAATATCAATTTGTTTTGTTATTTGTGCCAAAAATATCCACTGTCATAAAACTGTTGTTGTGTCCCAAGTAGTTGTTGAAGATTTTTGGCACACTGCTTGAGCGACCCAGAATCCACCAGCTGTTTTCTCCCAACTACAACGTGATGTTGGCCATGTTCAACCAGGAAATAGAGCGCTGTCAGTTTATACTAGATCAACACAGAGACGGGGTGAGAGAAACTGAAGCCAAATAATATTCTCAGTGACTTTCACATTTGAATACTTTTAGAACAGAGTATTGAAAAATATAGCTATTTTAGGTGTGGTAAATGACAATAGTCTGCCATTTAAGAGGGAAGTCTCTAAGAGTTGGCACATTATGCCACTATGACTCACACACTTGTGTTACAAAAATCCATGAGAATGTATTAACTTAAAGTATAAGAATGACTCAGTCATCAGTCAGATACATGAAGCCTTGTGTTACAGAGACAGTCAGGCTGTGTGATCCTGGGAAAGAATATGCCTTCAGTGGCCGGAAACCTCAAGTGGTCGCAGGAGCTTCGGATTCGCATCCTCACCAACAGGAGCCACCTCTGCCAGCTGGCTCACATGTATTGACCAACTCTATGCCTCATGCACATATAGACACACACACATCTATCCTGCATCCAACCCATCTGTTCATGTGTTTACTATAATGCGCTCTATTTATTGTTAGTTTATAGTTTAAAGCTTTAAAAAGATTGACTCTCAGACAAGACTCTCAAAAGGTTTTAAACAATCAGCTGTTTAAAATTGTATGTGATATTCTGGTTGTAAAACAGATTTTAATGCAATAATATTTAATTATCAGTGTTTTGGAAATAAATTCTAGCACACACTGCTAAAACAACATATTCTCTACCTTTTATGTCCCTCATTTCTCACCCTCCATCCTTCTTTCTGTTTCAGGCCTCTGGGTTGTGCCGAGGCAGACGATGTCCTCCAGAAGTGTGAACGTGTTCTTGAGGTTTTGGACCAGCATGATGAGGAGCTGTTCTCAGAGTGGACCGAGGGCCTGGAGGAAATCTGTCACACACACCTCAAGGAGCCACTGCTGACTCTGGACACTGACACAGGGCTGTTCCACGTCAACTTCAGTCCTGCTGTAAGTACAAAGGAGATTCATTATGTAATAGACGTAAATAAACATATCATTCAGAGTTAAAATATAATTGGGAAGTGTTGTGTCTACAGTCGTACCCGCCAAGATGTTCCATAAAGTGAAGGAAGATGGCAAATCTGACATATCAAACAGACGAGCTTTGACTGTATGAATTTGCAAATTAAACATTTTGTCAGACAGTTTCTTCAAGCCCAGCAGAAACAAAGGAGACTTTAAGTGGTCTCTATTTCTGGTATCAAAAGTTTTTCTCAGCTCAGGATGAACAAACAAATAAAATCTCACCAACATAAAAGTCAGATAAAAAAAGAAAAATGATAGTCAACAAAGTTCAGCATCAATAGATATTCATTAGCAGCAATGTCAAAATCAGAGAAAGTAGAAATAACTTATTTGATCAAATTATTTATTACATGTTATCCTCCTCTCACTGGGCCCAGCTGACATCGGTCCTGAGGGAGGTGAAGTATCTCAGCATACTGAAGAACCAAAACATTCCTAAAGCAGCTCTGCACCTCTATTCGAAACGTGAAAGACTCTACATGGTGAGTAAATAGACTTCTAGTGTTACATAATTAGATATATATGCGAGCTATGTGGCCGTAAATGTTTTTTCAAAATGTGTTAAAAGAGTTAAAGTATTAATGTCGCATTTTCTCATGTAGTACACACAGACCCTGACCTTGGTGACCCAGTGGTACAACCAGCTCCACAGCACCATCCTGGCTGTGGAGCTGGGACTGGTGAAAAATGAGATGGGTGGGATGAGACGACACCTGGACCCGGCCCTCCGAGAGCTGACCTGGGATCAGGATGACCTATGGGACTACATTCAGAGTACACGAGACCTGGTCAAGGTATTAGAAATTTCTATTTTAGGGAAATGGTCTGACTGAAATGCCAGCAAACAAAAGGTTCAAGGTAATAGGTCAGTTTTTTTCAATACATGTGTGTGACAGACATCTTGCCGTCACCAAGGGTTCTTCCGGCCCGAACGCACAACAACCAGCCAAAGTATAGTGTGTTAATGTGTTTCATTCCACACAGCCAATATTACACCTCCGTTGTGTTCTCCTCTCAGTCATTCGAGCACTGGCCCCACGTACCATCCGCAGCCAGCCAGCCTGCTGCTCTGTGTCCTCCGGAGTGAGCCCGTGGTGTCCTGCTTCTTGGGTTTTTAAGGGCAAAAGAGAGTCAATCAGTGATTCATTTCAGCTGGGGCTAATCAAGCCTCTTCCAGGCACCGTTCCCTGAACCACTCCCCCAATCAGTCCCTCCTGCAGCTGAGCCAAACCACGCCCCGCCACCACAATGTGTTGACACTATTTTGCAGGATATTTACAGTGTTCTGCTTTAGTTTTAGTCAAAAGCCTGTTTCAGATCAAATTTGGGCTGAAATAGAAAAAGAAACCAGCCAAACTTTCCTTCATTATCACTGTGGCCCTGTCCCACAGCACTTCCTCTCTATAGCAAGCACTTAAAAAACAAAAAGCATCATGATGCTGTTGATGATGAAATGTAATTATTGGCAGTAAGAGTTTCTCTTTTTTGCTCTCGCCAGAACATTTCCAATCGTGTCCAGATGAGTAAAGCTAACGTGGAGGCCATCCAGGCACTTATGGGTAAATTCAGCAACCGGGCTTTCATCACCAGAAAGAGACGTGATTCTACTCTCCTCATCTTCTCTGACATTGAGGAGAGTGTTTCCAAACAGCATGCTCTCATCACCAGTACAGGAGAGCAGATACACAAACTACTGCAGGTATCTTTACATCTTACTCTTCTTGCTCAAGAGAAGAATTTCTTCACATAATGTACATGTTAACATCTGGTTTTTCCCCCCCTTTTTTTTTTTCCTCCTTCTAACGCATTACTTTTGCCACTGTGCTCCAGGACAACCGGTCTCTGCTCGGTGTGACGGATCCTGACAGCAGTGAGTGGCGGGCCTACAAGGAGTATGTGGACCGGATGATCCTAGCGGGCTTCTCCAGCGCAGTACGCTGCTCCCTGCAGTACCTCATGGACAATACCGATGCAGCTCAGCGCATCACACCACTGTTCGAGGTGCAGCTGGTGCTCAGCAGCAACGAGATGACCTTTGACCCTTCATTAGACTTAAACCACAGCGGGAACTTCTACGAAATTGTGGATAAGATGGTGGCCAACATCACAAGCATGGCATCCTTCATTCCCAGAGTGGCACTCCACAAGCAGCTAGATAACTATCAGGTGTCGTACAGATTAGATTATTGATTTATAAACAGATAAATATAGAAATATTTTTCTTGCACACACACCCATGTCATTCATGTGCTATCTTGATTTTTCACCTTTTAGTGTGACATTAATGAAATAGAGGATTTGTCAGAGATGTGTCATATAATCCGGTCACGGGCACGTGCAGCTATTGCTAAAGTAAGTGTCTTTTTTTGTGTGTACAAATGTAGGCTTATGTATCATGTTCACAGTATATTTGTAAAGATTATGTTGATTTTCAGGTCATAGAATACCAGGCATCATTTTCCAGCTACCGCTACCTCTGGACTGATGACAGGTCAGATGTGCGCACCTGTAAAGTTTAAGTTTTTTTTTGTTTACATTTATCAAATTTAACACAGAAATACACACAACAGATAATTCCATTTTAAGTTTTTTTGTCCTTTTTTTATTTTGTTTTTATATATTCACAGGTCTGAATTTATGAGACAGTTCCTGCTTTATGGCCACGTGTTAAGTACGGAGGAAGCCGAGCTCTATGCCGACTATGAGCTGAAAAAGAACCCTCCCACCTTGGACAACTTTAAAGAACAAGTGTGTTGCACATTTTTGATTAATTTATCCATAAACTTTTATGTTTCACTAACCAGCATTTAGAAAGCTGGTTGGTGCAACCTTTCTCACCGAATCATTCTTCATTTTCAGATCAATCTGTTTGAGTCTCTGCATGTACGAGTGAGCAAAATGGAGGACAGGAGGGTGTTTTGTGGCTGGCTGCAGCTCGACGTCCGACCCTTTAAGCACACTCTGATGAATGTCATCAAGAAGTGGAGCTGGATGTTCAAAGAGCACCTTCTCAACCACGTAAACCAGAGGTGAGATGAACACATGTACCATAATTTATCAATCTAAATGGACAATAATTAACAAAATAAAGAAAAGACAGGTGTAAAAGCCAGTTTAATTTTGTCTGTGCCTTTAAGTGGACAAATGGGAGTTGGAACTGTTTCTTTTTATCAATATCACAATTCAAGCATCAATTTAATGTGCCACTGCCTTTAATTCTGAAACTTCACATCCTCCTCCTTCCTCTAATCCCACAGCGTGAGGGAGTTATCTCATTTTGTCCAGGACACAGCCCGCGGTCTCTCCGCTAAGGTGTCAGATGGCAACTATGCAGGCCTCGTGGACATAATGGGACACCTCATGGCCATACGAGACCGACAGATCAGCAGCGAACAGCACTTCAAACCGCTCAAATCTACAGCTGAACTCCTCAAGACCTACGGACAGCAGCTTCCGGAGAGCGTCTACACACAGCTAGAGGTGCGTACCAATCCACAAACACACATAGCAGATACCTACAGTTTTAAGCACATTACATACTTTCCTCCTTTGCCACAAAACACAGGAGCTGCCTGAAAAGTGGAACAGTCTCCGAAAAATTGCTTTTACGGTCAAACATGAAGTGGCACCACTGCAGTCAAATGAAGTTGCAGTTATACGTAGGAAGTGTGTCCGCTTTGAGGTGAGGCTGCATGTGACTCGGGTAGGATGTCAGATTGGCAGCCCTTTACAAAGAGCTCAATGTCTGACATATAAACCTTCTTACTTTCTGTCCTGCATTATATATGATGCCACACCTCCCAGTGTCTGTCGCTGATTGATGGAGAGGTGGAGGCAGATATGCATGAATCTTACATTTTTCATATTTTCACATCTTAGGTCAAGCAGCACGAGTTCAGAGAGCAGTTTCGTACTGAATCAATCTTTAAGATCAGTGTGGAGGAGCCATATAAACTAATTGATAAGGTGAGACATTCTTTTGCCACTTATTAAATAAAGAAAACCTGGCAGTCATTCTTCAAAGTAGTAGTTAGCCTATGATTAAATCAAATATATTAAACAGTACAATTTTAATGAACAGCCCATTGACATGTGTGTCTGTAGTCTAATCGAGCAGTAGCAGTGATGGAGATGGAAATGAAGATGCTGCAGGACACAGCTGATCTGTTTGAGGTCGGCTTCCCCGACTACAAGCAGCTACGGCAGTGTCGCTCCGACATCATACTCGTCAAAGCAGTCTGGGACATGGTCATCTTTGTGAAGGTCCATATGTGTTTGAGCTCCATAATCAGAAGGGAGTTGTGAGAAAAAAATATACAGAAAATATCCACACTGCAGTTTTCTCATGTTTTGAACTGAATCCTTTCCATATCTTTAGATGTGTTTTAGAGTTTACTGAGCGCTCTAATTTCCTTGTAGACTAAGTGAGAAGAGATGTCCCTCTTTGGAAATCAGTAGAGAATGAATCAAATAATCTTTTCAATCTCTTATGAATCCTAGACCAGCATAACGGATTGGACAAAGACTCCCTGGAAAGAGATCAACGTTGAGCAGATGGACATGGAGCTCCGGCGGTTTGCTAAAGTATGACAAGCTTCTGTGGAGAAATACTTTGATTTATACACAATTTTTTAGTTCATGCAAGGTTTAAAAAGGTTTTTCTATAGTTGTGAGTGTTTGTCTTGTGTGTTGAAGGAAATGAAGATGCTGGAAAAGGAGGTGCGAGTGTGGGACGTCTATATGGGTCTGGAATCAACTGTAAAAAACCTGCTGACTTCTCTGAGAGCCGTGAACGAGCTGCAGAACTCTGCTGTCAGGAAGAGACACTGGCAACAGCTGATGAACACCACCGGGGTATAACATAAGTCTTTTCTGCTGCTGCTGCTGCTTCACCATGTCTCCTACTAATTTGATAATGTGTCATCGGTGATAATGTTCTGCAGGTCTTCATGTACTCTACCTTTATTCTCCTACTCTGCAGACTCATCTCCAGGTTCACTGAACCCATTTATCTTTGTCTGAAATCCAATCACATTCACAGCTTCAATGTATTGTTTGTGTTCCTCAGGTCAGGTTTGTGATGGGCCAGGGCACCACCCTGGGGGACCTGTTGGAATTGCAGCTTCATCGTGTGGAGGATGAGGTTAAAAACATAGTGGACAAGGCTGTGAAAGAAATGGGCATTGAGAAGGTAGGAATCCAGACCAACCAATAATAACACAGTGCTGTTTTTATTAATGCATTAGATATTTGGATTGAGGTATTTAAGAATTGATGAAGCAAAACGATTCCTTGTTAAGTCTGTCATAGTTTTTTTTTAACAGTTTAAACTTAACAATAGAAATCTACTGAGATGGATTTCCTGTTTGAAAAATGAATTTCTTATCTTACCAAAAAGTCAGCCCAGACCCAAATCCTTTGACTGTAACATGTATCTTCAACCTTTTACTTAATAATAAGAGAACAAATCACCACTGACTTCCTGTATAACTCGGAGTCATGCCATCTGCAGAAGTTCTCTGACAACTCTGCAGTGGTTGGGTGTATAAGGGATGGATGGGAGGAGGAGTACAGGGCAGTAGTGGAGGACTTTGTGGAGTGGGCTGCTCCTGAACGTGGTCTAGACCAGAGAGATGGTGGTCGACTTCAGGAGGAAGACGACAGCTCCACAACCGCTGAGTGTTCTGGGAGAGGATGTGGACATGGTGGATGAGTACAAGTACCTGGGTGTCTCCATCGACAACAGACTGAACTGGAAGACCAACATCAACGCTGTCTACAAGAAGGGGATGAGTCAACTCTTTTTCTTGAGGAAACTTCGATCCTTCAATGTGTGCAGTAAGATGTTGGAGATGTTCTACCATCTGTTGTGGCCAGTGAACTGTACTTCTCCGTAGTCTGCTGGGGGAGCAGCTTTGGAGCCAGAGACACCAACAGACTTAACAAACTGGTTAAGAAGGTCGGCTCCATCATCGGCTACAAACTGGACAGCTTGGAAAAGGTGGTGGAGAGGAGGACGCTGAGCAAACTCGTATCCATATTGGATAATCCTGACCACCCTCTCCACCACCTGCTGCAGGGAAAGCGTAGCACTTTCTCCACCAGACTCATCCAGCTCTGTTGTCACAAGGACCAATACACGAGATCATTCCTGCCCACAGCGATTAAGACTATACAATAACTCACCTCTGGCAAAATCTATCACACATCAATATCACCGCTACACTGTTGTTTGTTTGTTTGTTTGTTTAATTCATTGCACTGCTGTTTGGTTTACTTTAGTTTAATTTAATATTATACTATTTTTATTTGTATATAATGTGTTTTTATTTTTTTAAATGTATATATTTCATATTTTATACTACCTTTATTTTTTTGTATTTGTCATTTTTTTATTGCTTTGCCCTGTACTGTATATGCTGCTCTGGCGGAAAAAAAATTTCATTTTATTAATAAAGTATCTATCTATCTATCAAAGAATCAGAAAGCACATCCACAATGGACAAGACAGGTGAACTCACAAGTAATGATATAGAAATGAGACATAACATACTCAATAACACCCTTTAAAGTTTATCCTACTTTCTTTTTTTTTTTTTTTTTTCTTTTCCTTGTCTTCCGGTGTCAGCTGTCACAAGTCATGTATTCTGCATTTGCTTGATAGGTTTTGGCAGCGATAACCCAGACATGGAGTGTTATGTCACTGTCGTATGAGACTCATACCAGCACAGGAACCCCGCTGCTCAAAGCAGACGAGAATCTGATCGAGACACTGGAGGACAACCAGGTGACCTTGAGTACCGCATGTGATATGTACTTGATTTTATTATATCAAAAGACAAATGTATTATAATGTTTCATAGTTAAGTTTTAGCATGAAGGGCTTGGGCTCATTAGGGTCACACTGACTTGTTGACATCAAAGACGTAGCTGACTTCAGCCAAAGAGGTAGAAATACACAGTGAATGGGGAATGCAGAAATTCTCATGTGATTTGTGTAACAGTGCATGAAAGTGTCTTCGTACAGACCACCGTGTAAAAATTCTGTTTAATTTTTCTCAGGTGCAGCTGCAGAATATCCTGATGAGTAAATACATTGAGTATTTCCAGGCAGAGGTAAGTGGATGGCAGAGGAAACTGATGGTGGCTGACCTGGTCATCTCCTCTTGGATGTCTGTCCAGAAGACGTGGGCCCACCTCAACAGCATCTTCACCAACAGTCTCGACATCCGTTGCCAGCTGGCCAGTGATGCCGAGCGCTTCCAGGGAATACACTCTGACTTTCAGGTAACGCATACCAAGTAGAGTTCTGGCCTACATCCTTCAATCACACTGTATCATCATATTGCATATCCTTTCTCTTTTTCTGCTCCTTTCATCCAGAGTTTGATGACTGACGTGGTGCGGAGCAGTAACGTGGTAGACGTCACCAATCAGCATGGCTTCCTGGAGAGCCTGGAAACTTTACAACAGAGGCTCTCTGTTTGCGAAAAGGCCCTAGCTGAATACCTGGAGACCAAGAGACTCACGTTCCCCAGATTTTATTTTGTTTCTGCCTCAGATCTGCTAGAGATTGTCTCCAAGGGAACACAGCCCAAGCAGGTGACAGATTACCATTTGATTATGTTTTCCACGAAAGAACGTATACAGATATTGTCAGCACATTGTGGTTATCAGTTCAATATCTTTTTCAGACTTTGACTCAGTGTTATGGAGTAGACAACGTTAATAAAAAAAAAGAAGAATGAAAAACAAAGTGGAAATTTGCCAATGATTCTCGTTTCCTTTTTTTATTTTCATAAAATTCCAGCCAATAGATCAGTCTGTAAACATCATACATTTTAAAAGAGACTTGAACCATAGTCAGTGTGTGTGTTTGTGTTTTTCCAGGTGACCAGACACTTGCTGAAGCTGTTTGACAACATAGCAGATCTTCGCTTCAAGGATTCAGACAGAGTTGGAGGAGGGGAGGATGATGGGGAGGCAGTTGCTATAGGGATGTACAGCCGGGAGGGAGAATACGTGTCATTCTCTGAGCCGTGTGACTGTGAAGGACAGGTATTGAAAGACTACAATTGATTCCTGTGTGTGCAGCTACAGCAGTAGAGTTATACTCGGTTATCACCGTATTCACTAAGTACATGTATGGCAGATGGATAACTTTATACAGTGCAGTATGTATATTACTATATGTCTGTGAAGGTAAGATATGTGTTATTTAAAGGCATACAAAAGGCTGCTTCAGTACTGAGGAACTAAAGAAGAAGAAAAAGAAACTCAAGCATGTCCGGTTGCCTTTGATTAACACATATTTGTTATGATTTCCTTCCTTTTTTCAAATGATACAGCATATAGCATGCGATTCTATTTCGATTTGTTTGTTAACATTTTTACTAGTTTTTTTTTTTTTTTTTTTTTTCATCAGGCAGAGTGTTGGTTAAGTGCCTTAGAGAGCACCATGCGCTGTACAGTGCGAAAGGAGATACAGGAAGCTGTAGCTGCCTATGAGGACAAACCCCGAGACCAGTGGCTCTTTGACTACCCTGCACAGGTCTGATAATGTCATCTCTGTAGAATTCCCATCTTAACTTTATAAACACACACCTTATCCGTTGTGTTTTCTCTCCATTCACAGGTGGGGTTGACTGGTAGTCAGGTGTGGTGGGCCACAGATGTGGGCATTGCTTTTGAGAGGGTGGAGGAAGGATTTGAGACAGCTCTGAAAGACTACAACAGGAAACAGGTAGTGCTGTGAAGTAAGATATTGTGAGGCTGGAGGGTGAACACAGGGGTTGATTTGCGTGATGATGTTTGCTGAATCCTTGTTTTCTAGATCACACAGCTCAACTCACTGATACACATGCTGCTCGGAGATCTAACTCCTGGAGACCGACAGAAAATTATGACGATCTGCACCATCGATGTCCATGCTCGAGATGTGGTTGCCAATCTCATTACTCAAAAGGTACTAATATTAGTATAATAATATTTTTTTATTTTTTATTAAACTTTATCTAAGCTCTTAGACTTTACGGTTGTTTTTACTGTATTTTTCTTTAGGTGACAACAGGACAGGCATTTGCATGGCTGTCCCAGTTACGCCATCGCTGGGATGAACAAACGAGACACTGTTACGTGAACATCTGTGACGCCCAGTTCCAGTTTAGCTATGAATACCTGGGGAACACTAACAGACTGGTCATCACCCCACTCACTGACAGGTATGCATATAGGCATGACGATTCACCTGTACATGCACATACATATTATTATTTACAAATACACAGATGTTATTACTTTGGTTACTGATTGTGTTTTTCTGTTTATGATTTTTTTTTTTATGTAAACCGACCGCTGTCAGGTGTTACATAACCCTGACTCAGTCCCTCCATCTGACGATGAGTGGTGCCCCATCAGGCCCAGCTGGCACTGGTAAAACAGAAACTACTAAGGACCTGGGACGCTCCCTGGGCATCATGGTTTATGTGTTCAACTGCTCTGAACAGATGGACTACAAGGTAGCATGGACCGCACAGATGTTCTTCTCACTTAATGCAACATAGAATCCATTTATATTGTCATTTATGTTTATTCCACCCTTCAGCTTCTCTCTCTGTCTCCATCATGTCATCAGTCCATAGGTAACATCTATAAGGGTCTGGCTCAGACAGGAGTGTGGGGTTGCTTTGATGAATTCAACAGGATCTCAGTGGATGTTCTGTCTGTGGTGGCCGTGCAGGTCAAGACTATACAGGATGCTGTGCGCAACAAAAAACAGAGGTATATGTGGAAATAATGAGTATTCCTTCATTTGTCTGGAAATCTGTTCAACATTTTTTTCCCTTTTAGCAATGTGTAATTGCCACTTTTTTATATGTAGGTTTCATTTCCTGGGAGAGGAGATTGAGCTGAAACCATCAGTTGGAATCTTCATCACTCTGAACCCAGGTTACGCCGGCAGGGCTGAACTCCCGGAGAACCTCAAGGCTCTATTCAGGTCGATATAACGAGAGGAAGAAGAGACTTTTAAGTACAAAAGCTAATAAGTGTCAAAGAGGACTAATTGTTGTGGATGCTGTTCAGGCCCTGTGCAATGGTGATCCCAGACTTTGAGCTCATCTGTGAGATTATGTTGGTGGCTGAAGGATTCATAGACGCACGTCTACTAGCACATAAATTCATCAGCCTCTACACTCTTTGTAAAGAGCTGCTGTCCAAACAGGTATATCCAAAAACAAATCTGACAAATCATTGAATAATAATACTATCACTATTTATTGTGTTTTTGTGTTGTGTTTTTAGGATGAGTGAAAAGCTAGGCTTAATTTCAAATGAAAGAAATGAGAAGATTTGGAATGTTATTGGGTATTTTAATGTAGGGTGTAAATGGCATTTATTATCATGCTAGTTTAATGACACACAAGTTTATTTCCTTTGTCTGTCAGGATCATTATGATTGGGGTTTACGTGCTATCAAATCAGTCCTGGTTGTGGCTGGATCTCTCAAGAGGGAGGACCGTAGCAGACCTGAGGAGCAGGTGTGCATCATTCATGGAAGCTGTTGTTCACATTGAAGTGTTTCAGCTCTTATGGATGTAAAAGAATTGTTTGCAATCCTATGGCTTGTCATTTCCACAAATTTGAGTTTATGAGTTTATGAATGCATTTGCATTATGGCATCAAAACTGTGATGCCATAATTTTCTCCTCAGGTGCTGATGCGGGCATTGAGGGACTTCAACCTGCCTAAGATAGTGACCAGTGATGTGCCCATATTCCTTGGGCTGATCAGCGACCTGTTTCCTCAGCTGGACGTGCCCAGGAAGAGAGACCCAAAGCTAGAAAACGCTGTTCGACAATCAGTCAGCGAGCTGCGTCTGCAACCCGAGGAAAACTTCATTCTCAAGGTGCCTCTTTACTTTAGCATGAGTTAAATGTTGAAATGTGTCTTTTTCAGTGGCATATTAACAGTATTTCTTTTATATATATTTTTGATGGATTTGCCAGGTACAGTACATGTCATGCTTCACTAGTTTTAGCATAGGAGAATACGCAGAACATAATTTTTGTAGGAAGATAAATGCAAACCTAAACACAGGTCTGTTTTTTGTGAGAAAGAAATGCTCATTTGTAATCAGCAGTATTATATTATGTATTTTCAGGAATGGTTTGTGATATTGTGACATCCATGTTTGTGTGTCCACAGGTGACCCAGTTGGAGGAGCTGCTGGCTGTCAGACATTCAGTGTTTTTAGTAGGTGGACCGGGTACTGGAAAGAGCCAGGTAAACTCCTAAATCTGTGAAACTATATACAAAATATAATTTGAGCTTTTATTTTGAAAGACAATGCATGTGCCCTTCCCCCTATACCCAAACTACATATGGCCTAATACCGTTTCTGTGGATTATCTTGAGTGACAATGAGGGGTTTGTTTTTGTAAAAAGACCCGGTGCACAGTGTGTCCTACAAGTATGATTACTTATTTACCAGATCTTGAAGACCCTTCACAGGACCTACGCAAACATGAAGATGAAGCCAGTGTGGAATGATATTAACCCAAAAGCTGTTACGACAGATGAACTGTTTGGATACCTGCACCCTGCTACTAGAGAGTGGAAAGATGGTGAGAGGCCTGAGGATTATACGAGGGATTTCATGAGCAATAAATGATGATGAAGAGAACGAGTGTTTCCTCCACATTTTGGGTCGCTGTCAAGCCGGAGTTATTTTGGTGCTGCAGTGATTATTCCCAAGTCGCTTTTCAGAATTAATTGGAAAGTTAAAGTACATTTTCTGGCTCACAGTCAGCTTCTGTTTGAATATTTTTCACATGGAATAATTTTACAAGAATTTCATTACATGAGTTTGCTTTGGTACAACATTAATAGTATGTCATGTTAACCGGAAAATCACTGCGACGGAATGCATCCTAACCACTCAGCTATCAGGTCGCCTTGGTGGAGGAACAATCTAAAGAAAATCCTACTTTTATACCATTGTGTGTTTTACTTCTTTACTCCACTTTAGGTCTGTTCTCCTCTACCATGAGAGAGCTCACCTCAATGGGTCATGATGGACCCAAGTGGATTGTTCTGGATGGCGATATTGACCCCATGTGGATCGAGTCACTAAACACAGTTATGGATGACAATAAGGTGAAAGTGCTCTTATATTGTCCTTTTGTTTTCATGCTCCTCATGCTGGATTTTGGCTTTTATCTAATGTTATTTTTATGTTAACTGACCCAAAGAAAAAAACTTGCACACACATTTTTGTCAGTGCAGTCAGTATTTTGGGACCAATGCTTAAGCTCCACCCCTTCTATTTTCACCCTTTCGTCCAGGTTCTGACTCTTGCCAGTAACGAGAGGATCAGTTTGTCCTCCTCCATGCGTCTACTCTTTGAGATCTCTCATCTGAAGGCAGCCACTCCAGCCACAGTGTCCAGGGCAGGAATACTCTATGTCAACCCGCAGGACCTTGGCTGGAGCTCGTAAGACACACACAAGCATAAAAACAAATGCACACATAAAATCATGGACTTCACTTTTCTGTAGTTGTATTTTGTTAGCAGTGCTGCCTTCACTGTATTCTCAGTTATGTGACAAGTTGGATAGACACCCGACAGGCCCAATCAGAGCGAGCCAACCTCACCATTTTGTTTGATAAGTATGTTCCCTACTGCCTGGAACAAGTCCGCTGCAACCTGAAAACCATCACTCCTATTCCAGAAAACAGTATGGTACAGGTGTGTTCCTCTGTATATCACCTACAGGCCAAAGAGTTATAATATATTTAAATGCACATGAGAGAGCTCCTTTATTTTGTTCAGTCTAATGTAGCATCTGTGTATTTTGATCCATCAGACCCTGTGCTCCTTGTTGGACTGCCTGTTGACAGCAGAAAACACTCCAGCCGACTCCCCAAGAGAACTTTATGAGATTTACTTTGTCTTCGCCTGCGTCTGGGCTTTTGGAGGAGCTCTCTTTCAGGATCATGTGCGTGGTGACTCAATAATTGCATGAAGAACTAAAACTCCTTCCAGCTAATCAGATATTCAGATCATTTTCTCACATTATGATAGTCTGTTCACCTGTCACCCATTTCAGCTGAACGACTATCGTGCCGAATTCAGCCGCTGGTGGTCCAAAGAGATGAGAGCGGTGAAGTTTCCCTCACAGGGCACTGTCTTTGACTATTTCATCGACTCTGAGACTAAAAGATTCACTCCGTGGAGCGAGAAGATGATGCAATTTGAGCTGGAGCCTGATGTACCATTACAGGTCTGTGATTAATCAATGTGGGATTACAGCGATTGCAACACATTATATGAATACTCTCAGTCAGGTGTCACCCAGGTCATGTGATCCCTTGTTTCAGACGGTGCTGGTCCACACCCCAGAGACCATCGGTCTAACCCACTTCATGGACCTGCTGCTCCAGAGGGGCAAACCCATCATGTTAGTAGGCAACGCAGGAGTGGGCAAGACCATCCTGGTGTCCGATAAAGTGGCCAAGCTGAAGGAGGACTACATGGTAGCGAAAGTCCCCTTCAACTACTACACCACGTCGGCCATGCTGCAGCGTAAGAGCCACTGCAATGAGTGTGTGTGGTGACAGTCCTTACAAAACATTAAAACTCATGTACGTTTTACTCGATATGTGATGGAGCACAAGTATGAAGACTTTAGTTAAATGATTTTATTTGACAATGTCCAAACTGCTGTATTTACTAAATTATTCCTTCTTCTTTAAATGTCTTTCCACTGCTGAAATAATGTTTTTATATACTAAGAAACACAGTGTATCAGCACATTAGATCCTAACGCTTTCTGTGTCTATTATGTGTTAAATGTTAAATGCGAAACATTGTGATGTTTCGCATTTGCCGATTTATACATGTGGAAATACACAGCCGTCATTACAATACAATCTATTTATTCTGAACATTTATCCTTGAGTTTTTATCTCTCCTTCCCTGGTGCAAAACTTTGAAGCAATGGCAATATTTCTGTCTCAAGTGAGTTACTATCCACAGTTTATCATTTTCTCAAACTGTCTTCTGCATGATATGCACCTCAGGTGTCCTGGAGAAACCCCTCGAGAAGAAAGCTGGTCGTAAGTTTGCTCCTCCTTCCGCCAAGAGACTCATCTACTTCATAGACGACCTCAACATGCCTGAGGTGGATGTCTATGGGACCGTCCAGCCGCACACACTCATACGCCAGCACCTTGATTACAACCACTGGTAAGACGAGACACACACACATATTCTAAGCATATATACTGTTAAAATGCACAACTGTGCAGCCACTTGGTGTATACAGCTGTTACACAGAGTCTGATGGTCAGTTTTAATCTGAAAGAATTTAAACTTTTTAGGTATGACAGACAACGGCTGGTATTGAAGGAAATACATAACTGCCAGTATATCACCTGTATGAACCCAACGGCAGGAAGCTTCTCCATCAACCCCAGACTGCAGGTACAGCCAGGCATGCACACACATACAGTGCAGACTGTATTTCCAAAAAGAATCAACACTGCTGTTTTTACTAAACCTTCTTTCTATCGCCATTACCTCCATCATATTACTTGATTACGATTTTAAACATTGTGAAACAATACATTTTCCATGATAAAAGTAAAACAGAATTTACTAAATCAGTAGTAGAAAAAAGAAGCAGCTTATGCACAGAAAGGATAGATATGCACAGAAAGGATAGATAGGCAAAAACGTAGAAATAAATCGCCTTGAAAATAAACAACCAACATATTGTACATTTAGTATTATACGATTTCAGGGGGAGTTCATAAAACATGATAGTAAGTTAAAGTTTGGGCCAGCCATAAACTCCTAATGGTAATTATTCTTAATTTTCACTTTCTCCCTTCCAGAGGCATTTCTCAGTGTTTGCAGTACATTTCCCCAGTGCTGATGCATTAGCCACCATCTTCTCCAGCATCCTGTCGGCTCACTTTCTTCAGGGAGGATTCAGCTATGGAGTCTCTCGCTCAGTCGGGACCCTCGTACAGGTACACCTATCAGTGCAGCATTTGTCTCCATTAAAACCTAATGTGTATGCATGCAAACATCCATTTATCAGCCACTACATCCTTGACGCTTCCCATCTGTATGTCTGGGTCTGCTCATGCAGGCAGCTATCTGCCTGCACAAGAAAATCAGCCAGAACTTCCTCCCCACTGCTATTCGCTTCCACTATATCTTCAACCTGCGAGACCTCTCCAACATATTCCAGGTAACACGCTCTGTGTGCAGTCATCCTAAATACTACGTTAAGTGAAATGACTGCTGTGTTAAATGTTAATAGTGTTATAGAAGAATAATAGAAGATTAATAACTCCAGTTTAGCTCTGGGTGATACAGGTAACTGGTTTTGCAGCACATAAACTACGACTACAGTCAAGTGTAATCTCATCACGTATTGTTTTACTCCTGATATGTAGGGTATCCTGTTCACCCTGCCGGAGAGTATCCGCTACCCCATGGACCTAGTTCACCTGTGGCTCCATGAGAGCTCCAGGGTGTACGCCGACAAACTGATGGAGGAAAAGGATGTGGAACTCTTCAATAAGATCTTGCTGGACACTGGCAAGAGATATTTTGAGGTAAGGAACATACAGTAACATCTAATATATTATCTTTTTCGTTCCACCCAGCATCACCTGGTGGCAGAAGGTTGTAAAAACAAAAACACACATGATTTTTGTAGTTCACAATATAGATTTTCAGATATTCAGTTTACAATATATATTTCTAGCTTTTGAAAGACAGTTTAACTGTGGCAGTATTTCATTGCTTGTTGTTTCTGTTGCTGCCAAACTTCCATAGGGAATAGATGAGTCCATCTTTATCCACCAGCCTCTGGTGTACTGTCACTTTGCCCTGGGAGTGGGAGAGCCTCGCTATCACCAGGTTTGACACATTCATACACACACATGATAGTCAGAGGTTTTCCGGGCTGGACTCCATGTTGCTCATTTCAAACTCTCATTTATTCTTTATTAACAGTGGTAATAAAAATTGGTTGACTTTAATTGTTTTTGACTTTAATCAATTTAGTATGTCGATTATCAGTAGTGGACGTATTCAAAGACCTAATGACACAAATTCTGCTGTCATGTCTGATCTATCTGGAGGTAAATGAAGATGAATGCACAGTCATTAGCAAACTGATTGCCTTTCTTTTCTATGTGGGGTAACTTAATTTAATTACATATCTGGAAGCCACCACATAGTGACTCAAAAGAACCAGGTTCATTTGTTTGTTTGCACATCTTGTCAGGCTTCAGACTGGGAGAAGCTCCAGAAGACACTGGCAGATGCTCTGGAGCACTATAATGAGCTGCATGCTGTTATGAACCTGGTACTGTTTGAGGAAGCCATCCAGCATGTGTAAGAAACATACTAACATGCACAGACAAGGATTTATGAATATGTGTGCAATTGCAAAACACAGACAATAAATGCACCATGAATTGTGGTGTCTCCATTCAGATGTCGTATCAGTCGTATCCTGGAGGCCCCCTATGGCAACGCTCTGCTGGTTGGGGTCGGCGGCAGCGGGAAGCAGAGTTTGTGTCGGCTGGCTGCCTTCCTCAGCATGCTGGAAGTTTTCCAGATCACGCTGCGTAAAGGCTACGGCATCAATGACCTCAAAGTAAACAGGCATTTACACACGCACAACAGCTATAAAAAGCCATCCTTCTATTGTCATTACAAGGTTTGATACTGTGTAATACATTATATTTCTTATATATTTCTCTGCTTTGTCCCTTTGCTGCACCCCTCACGTGCAGAGTGATATAGCAGCATTGTATATAAAGGTGGGGGTAAAGAACATTGGGACAGTGTTCCTTCACACAGATGCCCAGATTCCAGATGAACGCTTCCTGGTGCTCATCAACGACATGCTGGCTTCAGGTTTGGCTACACCGACACTGCGTGAGTGTCTACTCCTTTAATAAGCCAAGGAATGAGCGTGCTTTCACATTTCTCCTCCTCACATATCACACAGACTTGTGACATGTCAGAGAGGCCGGCGAAACAACACAAGTAGTGTGTGTTATGTGAGACTGGCAGCTCTCTCACTCACTGTCAGAGAAACAACATTGCAGCCAAGTAAATGACCTGAAAGAGAGAAGTTGTGGCTTTATAAAAGTAGGACTTATCTTGTATTGCTTATGTTATTCAGGGGATATTCCAGACCTGTTCAGTGATGAAGAAGTGGATATGATTGTGACGTCAATCCGTATGGAGCTGAGGGGATTAGGACTCATAGATACCAGAGACAACTGCTGGAGCTTTTTTATTGAAAGAATACGAAGACAGCTCAAGGTCTGAAACATCATTTATCATATCATATTAGTGTCATATAATACCATGAGTTATTCAACACATTTTTCTACTTCATTGATTCTAAAATGTGACTTTGCTTTTTGCTTTTTTTTTCCCACATGCTCCCGCCCCCCTCCATGTCCTGCAGGTGGTCTTGTGTTTCTCTCCAGTCGGATTCACGTTGCGAACTCGTGCCCGGAAGTTTCCAGCTCTGGTTAACTGTACTGCCATAAACTGGTTCCACCCGTGGCCTCAGCTGGCTCTGCAGTCCGTCAGCACTACCTTCATAGAGAAGATACCTGCGCTGGAGGTATCAATTAGTTGAGCTAGTACTCACGATAACACAGATCTGCTACTTACCTGTAGGATAACTGAAATGCATATGTGCAAAGGGCCACATTGTCTCTGTGAGTTGGCATTTCCACTTTGAACATGATTTAAATGTCTCAAACGGTAGAGATTTTATTATGGAGATATAGTATCTCTGTAACATCTATAGTAATGACCTAAAACATGTTTGTATGGCTCAAGTGAATCTATATTATTTATATTATTGTATACATCTACTGAAAAAAAATTATAGTTACTCTGTGAGTACATTGTGATCATGTCCTGAATCCATGTGTGTTCATGCCGTGCAGCCAAATGTGAGGGCATCCATCAGTGAGTTCATTTCCTACGCCCACACAATCGTTAACGAGGTGAGCAACTGCAAAGGACTATGAATGAGAAAACCTTTCTCAAATCTTCCGTAATATGATTTGCTGTTTTTTTTTTCCTGTTTTGACTTCACCATACAGGTGAGTGTCAAGTACCAGCAGAATGAGAAGCACTTCAACTACATCACTCCAAAGAGTTTCCTGGAGTTTATGAAGCTGTATGACAACCTGCTGGCAAAGAAACGCACCGAGCTGACTCAGAAGATGGAAAGATTAGAGAATGGACTGCAGAAACTGCAGACTACTGCCTCACAGGTCA
Source organism: Embiotoca jacksoni (assembly GCF_022577435.1). NCBI lineage: Eukaryota > Metazoa > Chordata > Actinopteri > Embiotocidae > Embiotoca > Embiotoca jacksoni. The sequence goes on along the minus strand of NW_027185363.1, from coordinate 902,362 downwards.
GCGAACATACACCATACTGCACTAATGCAAGCCACAGTTTGTGATCCATCTACTGTCTGTTAGTGTACTTTCTTTTCTTTTTTCAGGTGGAGGATCTTAAAGCTAAGTTAGCAGTGCAGGAGGTGGAGCTGTGGCAGAGGAACACGGATATCGAAGCTCTAATCGCTAAGATAGGACAACAAACTGACAAGCTCAACCTAGAGAGAGCTGTAGCTGATGCTGAGGAGCAAAGGGTAAGAGGGTGTGACTCCAGGGCCTCTTAAGAAGCAACAGAGTAGGCATGAAGCTGCGTATTATCAAAATTACAGCACATTTTGAGGTTCATTTAATGCCACTTCCATGATGATATGCTCCATGGAAAACAGGGGAGAGGTAATAACATGTCTCAGAAATAAGCTGAACTCGCAACAATCCATCCACAGATGACTTCACACGTTTTGTGTTGTTTTGTGATTATTCAGGTGGCAGCAATTCAAGCTAAAGTGACCAAACAGCAGCAGGAGACTGAAGAGGACTTGGTGAAGGCTGAACCTGCCCTTCAGGCAGCCAACACAGCCCTCAACACACTAAACAGAGTAAAACACACACAGGCTCCTCGACCGTTTCACCACATTTGATTTCTGATTTTAATTTTAATCAATTTCATATTATGTTCATTGTAAGTGAAAGAAAATCACGTTACAAAGTTGTCTCTGACTCAAACCCCCAACTGTGTATGTGTGTGTGTGTGTGTGTGTGTGTGTGTGTGTGTGTGTGTGTGTGTGTGTGTGTGTGTGTGTGTGTGTGTGTGTGTGTGTGTGTGTGTTTGTTTGTTTGTGATCCAGCTGAACCTGACAGAGCTGAGAACGTTTCCCAACCCTCCAGCTATTGTCACCAACGTCTCAGCAGCTGTTCTGGTGCTCCTGGGTCCTCAAGGCCGAATCCCTAAAGATCGCAGCTGGAAGGCCTCCAAGGTGGTCATGAGCAAGGTGATATTTTAGAGGAATGTACTTTAGCTGTTATCTCATGTGAACTTTTACAAGTCGCACACAAAAGAAGACTGTCCGTGACAGACGTATTCTTACCTAGTGGAAATAATCCTTTTGGTTTCGTTGAAGGGCCGGTTAGAGCATGCTGGAGTCCCTGATAGAAATGTCCTTAACACACGCACTTGCTCATGATTCCCCCAAACAATGACCTGCTCTGTTCACATATGATCTTAACCCGACATTACACTGACTTTGTAGTAGGGAGCCGGCAAGGTAAAGTTTAATGTCTGGTCCGACTCATTCAGACATTTGTGTTCTCAGTTACAGCTCCTCCATGTAATGTCGAGATAAACAGGGTTGCAGTTAAGTGGCAGCCTACTCATTGGATTTTTAACTGCTGTTATGAAGCCTCTAGTCTGGCATTTTGGTTTTTGGCATCTTGGATTTTTGGAGCCAAAAGAGGCCATATTTGGATGAACTGTGGAGGGTGGATCTGACAGAACCTTGGGACACTACGCCCTACCATTTTGTCTGACGACCTGACTGTGCCCTAGGCAGGTCAATCTAGCCAGGCACGCTCCCAAGCATGCCCCTTTTTGAGGCCTAATATCTAATTAATGGAATTATTTTGAGAAGGACCGTCACAACACTGATCAGAAAGAGTGAAGTTAACTAAGACAGCAAAATGACTTGTGGAAAAAATTCGTATCGACTTTGCATTTCATGAGAGAAATTTATGCTTTTTGAATGAAAGTCTACTGGAGCAGGCGGTTTTGGAAGTCTGCCCCCAGTGGCCATCAGTGGTATTGCACTTTAAGGTATTTCCACATTGGCTTCACTTTTCAGTTTTCAGTCAAGCCAATGTGAGACGACAGCCATTTTTATATACAGTCTATGGTTTCAGTGCATGTCTTGAAAGCAGGTTTCGATTAATTGCTGGACGCTACTGTGCCAAAACGTTCTTCATAAATAAGTTCCCTAAATAGCTGAAATGACATATTTTACATTTAAAATGACTTATAGCTGTTTTATTTTTGTCCTCTCCCGACTCATAATTTAATATTTATATTTATTGTGACTGTTTTTATATTTCTTTATTATTTATGTGCGTTGACTTTGGACCAACTGCTGATCCTTAATTACTCCTTTCATATTTCATCTATTTTAATGTACATCTGTATCATACAAGAGATGTTAAATCTCAGCGAGCCACTATCCTGGTCGTAAGAATGAAAATGAAGTTCGGGGAAATATTTTGTTACATTAGACAGCTTCCAGTATGGTGTGCTGCTGCACGTTTTCATTTTATTCTACTTCTCAGTTCCTGTTAATGATTCAGAATGCAAAATGCCTTTAAAGATATTTACGTATGGCAACTGTGGTGTGGTCTAAATCCACATCCAGGTGGACGACTTCCTGCAGACTCTGGTGAACTTTGACAAAGAGCACATCCCCGAGGCCACGGTGAGGTGTGTGAGAGACGAGTACCTCAGTGACTCCGAATTCAACCCTGACTTTGTGCGACAGAAATCCTCAGCCGCTGCGGGGCTCTGTGCCTGGGTGATCAACATCGTACGCTTCCATGAGGTATACACATGTAACCCAGCTGTCTCATGCATTGACATGGTGATGTTTTCAGTGTAAGACCGTATTTTTGATTTATTTGGTTTATTTTCTTTCCCCAAAAAAACTTGTGTTGCCTTGGATAGATTTTTGTAAGTACATCTCTCCTCTGCTATCTTCATTGTAGGATGTGTAATATCTCATGAATTTGTTGATATCCATGAACTGCATTGTAATCTGTTTCTCTCAATACCTTGTAGGCTTTTGTGGATGTCATTCATGATAACAAAGGTAATACTGTAATTTCCTCACAGAAGTCAATGTGTGTGTCCGTCTACAGGTATTCCGCGAGGTAGAGATGAAGAGGATGTGTCTATCTCAGGCAAATGCAGATTTGACTGAAGCTGCTGAGAAACTGGAGGCAATCAGGAAAAAACTTGCTGTAAGTCTTTTGAGCCCTTTGTTAGGGGTCCAGGCTCCAACGGTGGTGGAACCCTATTGTTTTTGTTGGGGAGCACCCTGAAACGTTTTTGTTTTTTTTAACAACTGGAATTAATTTAATTTGATAACTGAATTTCACCATTTTTGCTATAGTCACGCAGTGTATGTTCCAGAACCAGAAAATATAATTTAATTCAAATCGGCCAAACGATAAGACTCTGGTTGCCCGTTTTGTTCAAAAGTTAGAAAAACAAAATTTTCCCAGAATCCACTCCTGTGAATTACCCCATAGTTTCGGCCCCATACAGCATTAAATGACGGTCACATGCGTGTCAAATGTCGGTTTTCACATAGCGTAAAAATAGTTAATACAGTAATTTTCTAAGACATACTTTATTTCAGATCATCAACAGCCACATGTCTTCATATTTTTCTCTCTCTCAGGAGCTTGATAGTAGTCTGGAGACTCTGACAACGGCCTTTGAGAAAGCAACATCAGAGAAACTTAGCTTTCAGGAAGAGGTCAACAGCACAAACAAGACAATAGAACTCGCCAATCGACTGGTCAAAGGACTGGAGGTGTGAATAACAGCTGATGATAGAAGATTATTTTCATTCATGTTTCTGACAGTAGACTCTTAAAGCAGATCAAATATTTCGCTGTGTTTATTGTATGTCTACTTTGATGCGTGACCTTCTCCGTTGAAGTATTTTGAGAATAAAAGACTGTTCCCTGTTCAATGCTTAAAGTTACTGTATGTGTCTGTGTTTCAGAGTGAGAATGTGCGCTGGGCACATTCAGTGGCTCAGTACCATGAGCAGGAGGAAACTCTCTGTGGCGACGTCCTCTTAACTGCAGCTTTCATCTCATATGCCGGCTCCTTCTCCAAGAAGTACAGAAGAGAGCTGCTGGACAACCTCTGGATGCCGTTCCTTCACACACAGAAGGTGAAAACACTTCGATATTCTCACAATTATTCTACAGTTGCAATGAACTCCCACAGCTTTTCCATAGCAGGCTAAGTTTAAATTTAACATCTGTCTCATTCCTGTATCAATACACAGCTCTATTTATTTTCACCAGATACCCATCCCCATGACAGGGGACTTAGATCCAGTGTCCATGTTGACTGATGGCGCAATGGTGGCCCAGTGGAACAATGAAGGACTACCAGGAGACCAAATGTCCACTCAGAATGCTACCATCCTCACTAACTGTGAGTAGAACATGTGACCAAACAGCAGCGACTAAGATGTACTTTATCACCACAATGATGGAGCACACCTTCGAATGCCTCTTTAGAACATTTAATAGAAATAGTTCAGTGCTGAGTCTACTTTAGTCCCTTTTCCACTGGTGATACCAGCTCGATTCTACTCACTTTTTTAGGGGGTTTACATTGTCCCTGTATGGTATCTGATACCTGGGACTTTTTTTTATTTTTTTTATATCTTCCATCGATGTTCCCAGCGAGCTTTACCGAGAGCAAAAGGTGATGCGAAAACATTGCAGAGCACAAGCCTCCACAGTGCAATGACCTGCGCACTTGCTGAAGTTTGTGTCCTGTCTGTCCTTCACTGGAGCAGGTTGTTGCACAGGTAGAAAAATACTTCATCAGACATTCTGAAGTTTTGCACCCACTGAGTGTTACTAGTGAAGCCGTAGTTGGGTCGAACTCTGTTCCTGCACCGATATGTTCCGTCAAGCCCCGCCCACCTGACAACAATGAAGTGGACACACTTCTTTGTTTCCTCTTAGCTTTAATAACAATATTTGTCTGTGAAATGTTATATAGAAGACGTGAAAGGAGATTTTATTGTTGTTGATTTTGAAGATGACGTCATGACAGTTTCATGCAGAAAACACAATCCAGAAAAGTCAAGTTGAGTAGATCCACTATCATCAGTAGAAATGGGGCTTTTGTGATACTGTGTGTTGTTGCAGGTGAGCGCTGGCCTCTCCTAATTGACCCTCAGCTGCAGGGCATCAAATGGATCAAGAGTCGCTATGGTAGCAACCTGAAGGTTGTTAGTTTAGGCCAAATAGGGTGAGTTTTTCCATCACTGCCACCCTGAGGTGTTGATATTGGCTTTCAGAATAAACCACAATGTCTGAAATGTTGTTGTACTGTATATCTGTCACATTCTGCATCAATGTACTAAAAACATTTTCAGTTTTCTTTGTGGGAAAGCTGAAAATGTGAAACAGCTACAATGAAGCGTTTTCTGATATTCTTCTTCTTCAGCATTATTTTCCCTATCTGGGACAATAGACATTATCTGTGTAAATGTTGTTTTTTGTATTTTCATTTTCATTTATTTGTGTTAAATGTTCCAGATATGTAGACGTTATTGAACAGGCTGTAGTCGCAGGCGACACTGTTCTCATAGAGAACCTGGAGGAGACCATTGACCCTGTTATTGACCCTCTGCTGGGGCGATACACAATCAAGAAGGGAAGGTAACACAGATGTGACAAGTGACAAGTGAACCCGTGTATAAAGAAAAACAAGCATCTGTTTCCCTCGTCATGCTCTGCCCTCCAAACCTCTCTCTGTCCTGTTGTCACAGTTGTATAAAGGTCGGGGACAAGGAGTGTTTCTTCCACCCAGACTTCAGACTAATCCTGCACACTAAATTGGCCAATCCTCACTACAAACCAGAGATTCAAGCCCAGACCACCCTCATCAATTTCACAGTGACAAGGGACGGACTGGAGGACCAGCTCCTGGCCCAGGTGGTGAATCAGGAGAGACCAGATCTCGAGCACCTGAAGGTGGGTTAATGTAGTTGTTAGTCTCCCCTGCTGTTACATCATTGTGCAACTTGGTGTAATGAGTGCCTAGTTTTTTTTATGATTCGTTTGCGTAATCTCCCCACAGAGTGAACTGACAAAACAGCAGAACATGTTTAAGATTGAGCTGAAGCTTCTGGAGGACGAGCTGCTAACCAGGCTGTCTGCTGCAGAGAGTAACTTCCTCGGTGACAACGTGCTGGTTGAGAAGCTCGAGACCACGAAGCACACTGCTGCAGAGATTGAGATGAAGGTAAAATATGTGTTTGGTTGAAAAAGAAAAAGTGTTTTCTCCTATTTATTTTGATACATTTTCTGTTTCTGTCCCTTGTTCTCAGGTCCTGGAAGCTAAAGTTAATGAAGTGAAGATAAATGAAGCCAGAGAGCACTATCGCCCAGTTGCCGTGAGAGCTTCTCTGCTCTACTTCATCATGAATGATCTCAACAAGATCAATCCCATGTACCAGTTCAGCCTCAAGGTAACCAGAGTGAAACAGAGGAGCCGACTCACAGCCTCAAAACTAACAACGTGGATTTGAACAGGCAGAAGTGCACATTAACTTTAAATGCTACTAAACATTGCAAACATATTGCTGTAAACTGGTCACTGAAGTATGGTCTCAAAGTGTTTTTTAATTTGTCTTTTTTTCCTTCATTTTTTTTTTCAAATTATTATTTATTTTATTTTTCTGGTCTACGACCGTTTATCTTATTATTGGCCTGTCAGTCATCTGTCCAGCACTTTGAACTGGACCAAAATGTACAAAAAGTGGGACATGAATAAAGTTTGATTGATTGATTGAGATGCAGATATGTATAACTTAATGTCCCACAAATAAATTCTTCCTCTTGTCCTCAGGCCTTTAACGTTGTTTTCCACAAGGCGGTGGAGATGGCAGAGGCCTGCGACGACGTGACGAGCAGAGTGAACACACTCATCGACTGCGTTACCTACTCCACCTTCAACTACATCAGCAGGGGACTGTTTGAGGGAGACAAGCTCACCTTTACTGCACAGCTAGCCTTCCAGGTGCCTGTGTGTTTTGTGTCCGTATGAGACAGAGACTGTGTTTCGTCCCTGACCGTGTTCTCCCTCTTCCAGTTACTCCTGATGAGTAAGGAGATAGATGTGCGGGAGCTCAACTTCCTGCTGCGTTTTAACATTGACCACAGCTATGTCAGCCCCCTAGACTTTCTTTCCAACTCAGCTTGGAGCGCCATCAAGGTTCACAAGCACACGAACACACAGGATTTGTTATTGCTTGCTGTACTTGAATTACACCGCAAATCACCTCCTGCTGTCCCTTGTCTTTGTCCAGGTGATGAGCTTTACTGATGAGTTTCGAGGTCTGGACCGGGACATTGAAGGCTCACCCAAGCGCTGGAAGAAGGTGGTGGAGTCGGAGTGTCCGGAGAAGGAGAAGTTTCCTCAGGAGTGGAAGGGGAAAAGTTCCCTGCAGAAACTGATCATGATGAGAGCCCTGAGACCTGACCGCATGACCTATGCTCTCAGGTGATGAAATTTTTTTTGCTTCTTCAGTCGCTTGTTTTTTGGTCGTCTTATTTTCCATACTGTTAAACTCATCCTCCTCTAAAACAAATGAAAAAACAGACTCTCTGTATTTATTGATATGTTTAAATCATTATAGTGGACCTTTGAGTCGTGTCGGCTGTCCACCTCTCTGCTATATTTTTAAACCCAGGTCATTTCCTGTTGGCACACTGTAGGAACTTTGTGGAGGAGAAGCTGGGTGTGAAGTACACAGAGGGCCGAAAGACTGAATTTGCAAAGTCCTTTCGAGAAAGTGGTCCCGCCTCTCCTGTGTTTTTCATCCTGTCCCCTGGAGTGGACCCACTTAAAGATGTGGAATCACTCGGTAGTGTTCAGAAAGAAGCTGCATGCACGCACACACAGATACATTTTCATATACTGTACTCACACAAAGTGATTGGTGATTAAAGACATGGGCCAGTCGTTGCTTTACAATGCAAAGACAAGAGAACTGTAAGTATGTCCTTGTTTGGACATATAGAACAACCCATGTACAAGTAATGTAAAATTTAAGAGAGACAGAAATACTTTTTTTAGAAACCGTGATTAGTGACGAAGAGGATAAAGATTTTTTTTTTTTTTTAAATCCCGTCCTGTGTGTTCCCAGGGAGGAAGCTGGGTTTCACTATTGACCTTGGGAAGCTTCACAACGTCTCCTTGGGCCAGGGACAGGAAACTGTGGCTGAAATTGCCATGGAAAAGGCTGCCAAGGACGGTCATTGGGTTATATTGCAGGTCTGGTTCTAAGAAAATGGGCTTCAATTCAAATATTTGGATTGATAGAACACATATTTTATTATAGGATAGAAATACATGAGTGAACGCCAGTCCCTACAGTTTTGAAAAAATACATTTAAATGTTTCCCTGCAGAACATCCACCTGGTTGCTCGCTGGCTGGGTGCGCTTGAGAAGCTCCTGGAGCGCTGCTGTGAAGACAGTCATCCAGACTACAGAGTGTTTATGAGCGCAGAGCCGGCATCTACAATGCAGGAGCACATTATCCCACAGGTGGAGATGCAGTGTACCTGTACCCTCATACAATTTTCATTACAGTTCTTTACTTAGTGACACTAAACGCAGCTGTAAATCTTTTTTTATGCATGTTTTCTGCAGGGCATTCTGGAAAATGCAATCAAGATCACCAATGAACCTCCTACAGGCATGCATGCTAATCTACATGCTGCTCTGGATAATTTTGATCAGGTGGGTTTTTCTGTTCTGCGCTAATAGTGCCGGTTGTATATATATATATATATATATATATATATCTATGTATATAAAAAAAATTCCCCTCAGGGATTAATAAAGTAAATACCTACCTACCTACCTACCTATTTTGTGTTTCAATCATGAGTTTATTCATTTATTGGCCCTCTGCAGGACATCCTGGACCAGTGCAGCCGTGAGCAGGAGTTTAAGACCATCCTCTTCTCTCTCTGTTACTTTCATGCCTGTGTGGCAGAGAGGAGGAAGTTCGGGCCTCAGGGTTGGAATAGGAAGTATCCGTTCAACACCGGAGATCTGACTATATCAGTTAATGTCCTCTACAACTACCTGGAGGCGAACACACAGGTGGGTTGTGTTTGGGGTTGTGGGTGGATGAGAGGGGGTACAATTAGATGACTGAGAGACACGTGTGTCAGGGGTCATAGGATGGTGAGGATGATTCGGGTGGTGATTGTATTGGCAGTGATTTTTCCGATGACTTTGGTGACGAAGGTGCCATGGGAGGACCTGAGGTATCTGTTTGGGGAGATCATGTACGGAGGACACATCACTGATGACTGGGACAGACGGCTCTGCAGAACGTACCTGGAAGAATACATGCAGCCCAACCAGGTTTGTATGTGTATTCATTAAAGAAACGCAGCGTGTCGGCACATTCGGCTGTGTGCTGCCAAACAAGAACTGGCTTGTGCGCAGACATTGTACGGTAGCCAGATTTTAACTGCGCCTCTACTGCAGACTCGGGACATTTTGGGCCGAGAATCAGCTCCAGTTAGAAGCAGTTTGTCAGTATTGGTCCAAAGACTGTCCTTGGAACCTGAATAGTATGGCATGTGTGCCTGGCAGCCAGATGTGCCAGACCAGGGGATGTTTTGCCACCTTGGTTGGAATAATTTATTGTTTTATTCAGTTTTTAAAACCTAAAGCTTACAATTCTTCTAATTTCTGGGTTTTTTTTTTATAGTTTGACCGGAAGCTTTCATTGGCACCTGGGTTTGTCGTCCCCTCCAACTTGGACTACCAGGTAAATTGAATCATATATTGTTTGGGGAAACATTTCCCTGGAACAGTTTCATCTCCTGAATGTTGCACAGCTATCTAGTGTGAAACAGAAGTGTTATCTTATAGATGTAGAGCAAGTGGAAAAATCAGACAGTCAGTTATTCCGATGATTTCAGTTTCACATCCCGTAAGGGCTGTCAGTGTGATAAAATGTGTCCACCAAATGTGTTATGGTGCATCTCCAGGGCTACCATGATTTCATAGATGAGATGCTGCCCCATGAGAGCCCAGTGCATTATGGGTTGCACCCCAACGCAGAAATTGAGTTCTTGACAGTGACGTCGGATAACCTTTTTCACACTCTGCTGGAGCTGCAGTCTCCCGATTCTGTGATGGGAGAGGGGGCTTCACAGACGCTGGAGGAGAAGGTGGATACACACACGTTCAATAATACCTTAAAGGGATTAGTTGTTTTTTTTGTTTTTTTTTAAAAGGGATTGAAAGAAATTATTTTTCATGAACTGACTCAACATTGAACCTGTGCTAAGCCAAAGACAAGACATAAAAGATGCTGGCACACATGTGTTTTCAATGAGCCAATGCTTGACACACCACAGCAACACTATCCAGTAACTCTACCTCTTTAGTTGTTGGAGAAACGAGTTAGAGAGGAGAACATCAGTGTTTTCCCTTCCTGTGCTCTGACTGATTCCTCACTCCACCCACCTCCAGGTGAAAACAATTTTAGATGAAGTGCTGGAGAAGCTGCCAGAGCAGTACAACATGTCCGACATCACTTCCAAGACAGCTGAACGGTCGCCCTACATCCTGGTCTGCTTCCAGGAATGTGAGCGTATGAACACACTCGTATGCGAGATCCGCCGCTCGCTGAAGGAGCTTGACCTCGGACTCAAGGTAGGCTTACACCTCCGTGTGTTATTTTACAGTGCAGCTCACATCGTCTCAATGTAGTGAAATTACTCGCTTGACTAGACAGATAGCACTAACAGAGAAGAATATAACTAGGTAGGATGAGGCAGGTAAAACAGACTGTCGTTGCCAAATGTAACGTCCAATTATCTTCTTCCAAGAAACTCTTAAACCAAAAGTGGGTTTTAAGAATAAAAAGCTCTTCCTCTTTGCAGTTAGGGAGTCTCTAATATTGCCCCACAAAAAATCCTGAAGATTTCTCTCATCTGATCAGGCAGCATATATAGTAATGCAATAACTGTCCAGCAGCTGTTTGTCAAACTCTCATTGATGTTAAATTGCTACATGCAGCCCTTGTAATGTGTGTATTTACAGTGCATTAACAGCTCAATGTCTCTGTCAAAGGGTGAACTGGCCATGTCCTCTGAGATGGAGAAGCTGCAGACAGCCTTGTTCTTCGACAATGTCCCCGATACCTGGACCAAGTTGGCCTACCCCTCTATCTACAGCCTGGCTATATGGTGTGTGCAGCAGTTTGTCTTCAGTAATTTCATTTTTTTAAATCAACGGTTTGTCTAATTTTGTGTATAAGCTTCTGTATTTAGCTGCAGTTGATACAATTACTGTTATGCATAGTGTGCAAAGGGATACAATAAACTGTTTGAGATACTGCGTTGTTATACATCACATACACATAGTAGACATAACATAGTTACTAATAGAGTGTCCAGATGACTGACATTATCCAAGCAGCAGTCTCTCTGTCTGTTCGTGTGTGTGTGTGTGTCAGGTATAATGATGTGATGCAGCGTTGTAAAGAGCTGGACAGCTGGACTCAGGACCTTTCTCTGCCCAGTGTCGTCTGGCTCTCTGGACTGTTCAACCCGCAGTCCTTCCTCACCGGTAACACACAATTGTGCATACAAATAAGGGTTCTACGAACACATACAATAGCTTTCCCTCATTTTCTTTGCCCCTCTTGCTCCTTTACTTGTCTACTCATCATTCATTTCGAGTGTTTTCATCATGTCCTCACTCTCCAGCTGTGATGCAGTCTCTGGCTCGTAAGAACGAGTGGCCTCTGGATAAAGTGAATCTGACTGTGGATGTGACCAAGAAGTTTAAGGAGGAGTTCAACCAACCTGCCAGGGAGGGTGCATACGTGTTTGGACTTTACATGGAAGGTAGACAAACAATGACGTTCATTTCCTTTTATCCTTGAGCAAAGTACTTATCGTACTATATTAAATTCCTCCTCTTAACCGTGGTAATCCTTCCCCAGGTGCGAGATGGGACACTCAGACCGGGGTGATCACTGAGGCCCGTCTAAAAGATCTGACCCCAGCCATGCCCGTCATCTCGGTCCGAGCTGTACCCAATGATCGTCAGGAGACCAGGAATATCTATGAGTGTCCCCTTTACAAGACCAAGATCAGAGGACCCACATATGTTTGGACTTTGAGTCTCAAAACAAGGGAGCGGCCTGCCAAGTGGGTGCTGGCTGGAGTGGCTCTGCTGCTCAGTGTGTGAGCCAGAGGTCAGAGGTCACAGGTGAAGATTCAAAAGTTGAGAGGGAAAACCTATTGGGAAAAGTACGGGTCTCCAGCTCTCTTAATGTCCCTTTTTGTACTCACTTATCATCCTTACTTTTCATTTTATCATATTTTACAAACTTAGCAGATATACAAGAATTGGAGGAGGGAGTCTAACTCTAACAGAGAAAAATCACTGGAACACAACCAGATTTATTTTCTTTTTATTGAAAAATGATAAAATATACAGAGAGAAATGCCAAAAAAAAATTCACACTAGATCACAGTTAGAACTGATAAAGTCAAAGCATGTATTGAACAAATCAAAAAGTCTACAAACTACAAGATGCTGTATAAGCAGGAGAAAAAAAACAACAGTGCTGCCTCATTAGAGCGGCATCCAAGTGTTCTTTTGTAACACATGTACCTCTTACAGTATGTTATGCAGCAGTTTTAATAGCACATTAAATTACACGGGTGAAGTCGTTCTGACAACATGACAAGACAACCTCTAATTGCCTCGTTGCTCCTTCTCACTTCACAGTACACATGGGTGTAGCATTCATCCATTTAATACAAAAATAACAAAAGAAATGTGTATATACTAGCTGGTTTTCAACTGGAGATTGTAATGCACATACTGTAGCTCTGACGCCGTATGTGCTAACAAGTCAATCTTTCTAGTTTGGCCTCTGTGTGTATTTTTTGTGTTTTCTGCTAATATGTTCTCTAGTCACTGTCAGACCAGTCGAGCTCCATCATGTCCATGGCTGCGGTCGCCATGTTGATCTTGGTTCCGTGCCGCACGCTGCAGCTCTTCACAGAGTTCTGATTGGACGATGACCGCATGCTCACCTGCACCCCAGAGTGACCGATGACGCCCACTTCGCCTCTAATCTTTTGGCTAGCGGCCTCGGTAAGGTCACCTCTGACTCCCTGGACTACAACTCCCCTGTCACTCCTGCGACCCCTGACCCCCAGCTCACTCCTGACACCGTGACCCACGACCTTCATCATTCCCATGTCGCCCATGTTTATGTCCATGTCCCCTAGTCTCTCCATGTCCCCCATCTCATCCATATCCAAAGAAAGCATGTCCCCCAACCCCCCCATGCTCCCGTGAAGACCTTTGAACATGGTGGGGAGTCTTCCTCCTTCGAGCCCTCCCTCCATCCCTCTCTCCTCTAGTCTGTCCCCGAGTTTTTCTATCTCCCATCCTCCCTCCTTCTCCCTCTCACCCTCTGCCTCTCCGAACCCACCCGAGTACCCTCGGACGATGGTGGTCACCCTGCTTCTCTGCATCCCCCCTCTCTCCCTGTCCCCCTCCTCCCACGTCCTCTCCTCCCTCTCCACTACGCCTCCCGGGAAGCTCCTGAGCGTCACCTGCACCCGTCCTCCCTCCAGACTCCCGCTGTCGTCTCTGTCCCTCTGCCCCCAGCCTTTCTCCTCCACGGTTCCTTCGTCTTCCTCGTCCTCCTCTCCGAACCTCCCCTGCAACCCTCGGAGCATGGCGTGCAGCCTCCCGCCGTCGAGCGAACCCATCCCCCTCTCGATCGCTGTACTGCTCCCCCTCTCTGTGTCTCCATTGCTGAGTGTGCGGAGGAGACAGCTGACGCCAGCGCTGCTGACACCGGCGCTGCTGACCCCGGCACTGTTGGAGTCCTGAGAGTGGGAGCGGAAGAAAGAGCCGGACGAACCGATGGACATCGGCGTAAAGAACTGATCGAGGCAGACAGGAGAGAAGAGGAGATCATAAAAAAGTGGCAGTTGATTTTGTTTTCATCCGTTTGTTTCACCAGAACGACATTCAGTTCTGCTTCTGCTTACTGGTGAGATGTTTGAGCGCTCCATGAGTAGGGAGGTTGGACTGGGAGTCATGTTGGACCTCTCCATCAGCCTCTCCTCCCACAGTCGGAGCCTCCTCTCCCGCTCCTCCAGCTCCTTCTCCTTGGAGTAGAGCTCCCTCTCTAGCTTCCGAAGGCGCTCCAGGGTCGACTCGATTTCACACCTGTCGTATTAATAGACAGAAACATTAACAGACAGAATATCAGTGATCTGTTCTGACTACCTGCGAGCAGGTTTGACCAAGTTTAAACCGCAACTTCACTGCAGCCAAAAAAGAAGAAATTACAGATTTAGTTTCAAATAACTACTCCGTACAAGGAGAATGAAATTATTAAATATTTCAAACCCACACACATGTTGTTTTGTGAAAATGTATGCTGCCATATTGAAATGAGCTCATTATTTGCAAAATACTCTTCCACAAAATTGTAGAATACATTTGAATCAACTTCAGTTTTCTAGTAAAGGAACGCTCTCACAGTTTTCTACAACATCTAAATTAATTTACAGTGGAATTAGGTCAGAGTTACTAATTATGAGTCATTAGTATACAGCAAAGCTGCAACTTTGACAAGCTGACTCTGGCATTACAAGACAATATAGCTAACTCCTTTCAAAATAAATTGATTTATTATTTCCTATAGCAGACTACATTTTTTTATTTTGGCAGAATGTTTTTACATGCAGGAATCTGACTATGTTTTGCCATGCGTGAGCTGTAAACGCACAAGGGGCTTTGAACACAAACACACACTGCTTCTCAACCTCCACAGCCCCCCCAACCCCCACCACCATTAATCCAGCGTAGTGAGGTTGATATTCACGTCAGAATACAATATGGCTTGTCAACATTGTTTTGCATACATCATCAGTGAACTATTTTTGCTGCAGTACTTTCTGCTTCCACCAGAGGTCACTGTGGGATTGGGTGAGGTTCCATAAATCTGCATTCACAAACACAATCAACTCTCACAGCCACTAAATATAGACAGAGATGTGACGCACATCCATACGTCGGCCAGTGTTCCTTCCCGGTTCATTCATCCCTCCCCCATCACCTCCTTCACTCTGCCTCCCCTCCTCCTTGTCCAAGTTTTTCCACCCTTACCCAAAACTTCACTCAGAATTGATTGCCTCGCTGCACTCATGTTAAATATGCACAAAATCTCGCACCTTCTCTCCTCTGGTCCGTTGCCCACCTCACTCCCTCTCCCCGGTCAACTGCCCACTCGTTGTTTCCCACAATCCTCGCTGTTTCTGTCTTGCTCCGTGTTTTTGATTTGACACTCACACAATACATTTCTGTTCTTCCCTGAACTTCTTCTTTAACTCATATTTGATTCCCCCCTTTCCCATCCAGCACACACACACACACACCCCTCCTCCAACATCACCCCTCTGTCTTTCTCCCCATGGTAGAGTGAGGGCAAAGTGGAGGAGTAGAGGAATCTCTTCCATGGACCCTTTCCAGAGAGCTTAATATAGACTGAAGTAGAGCACAGGGTCATGCATTCAACTTGTCTCCTGAGCTTCAGAGCTGTGTGTGTGTGTGTGTGTGTGTGTGTGTGTGTGTGTGTGTGTGTGTGTGTGTGTGTGTGTGTGTGTGTGTGTGCGACAGAGTGTATGAATTCGTGGAATACGTGTACATGCGGTAAACCACAGACGACATTCGTCAGTCTGACAAGAAAACAACAACTTTACTGAATACACTTTAACAAATGAAAGAAGACCTGTCATGCTCAGACACAGTGCAGTTACAGTCTGTCTACAGGACAGTGCGTGTGTGTATTAGTGTGTGTACCTCCACTGGTCCTTGTTATGTAGGAAAGAATTACACTGGTCCGGTAGCCTGCTGTCATTAGCCATGGTCTCCAGGGTTACCAGCACCTGTTTAAACTGGGGACGCTCCTGTTGGTACAGTCATGCACACAAAACAGAAGAACCTCCTCAGCATCTTTAAAAGTGTTGAAGTGAGAGACATAAAAACATTTTCAGGACTTTAACTGTTTTTTTTCTCTCGTGAATTTAGCTTGCCTTTGGGTCTGCTTGCCAACATTTCCTCATCAGCTCTGCAAAACTTGCTGGACAGCTGGTGGGGACAGTCAGCCTCTAGATACCCAGACACACAAACACATACCACACATACAGAGGCCTTTAGTTTAAAAAAAAAAAAAAAAAAGTCATATCAAGCAGTCAAAGTCAGAATGTGACACAAAGTCTTACTTGAGGGCAGCGGAGCTTTCAGTGGAGCTTTCAGCTTCCAGCTAACATGCTTATGATTACACTGCTGATGTTCAGCAGATATGTTTGCCAAGATCGTCATCTTAGTTTAGCATATTAGCATGCTTTCGTTTGCTAAGTAGCACAAAAGACAATTTAATTAAAAGGTGAGTTCATCTATTTCATGAGGACTTTGAAGATTTAATTGAGAGTGGTCTCCTCAGCAGTCATTTTATTTTGAATCAAATACATTACTTTCCTGGTCTTATTTCCCCCAAAAAAATGTCATTAGGCAAGGGTACTTTTTTGTGTTCAATTTTCTCATCTCCACTCCCAGCATCTGTGTAGAAGTCTCTTTAATAAAATGTTAACATTTCCTTAATTAAGGAGAAGGTACTTGACATCAGAGTGAAACATTTTCGATTTAGTATTATTCTCTGTAATTATTCCATCCATCTCCTCTGAAAACACTGCAGTACTTGTACATTCTCTTAACTCCACCCGTCTGACAGAACTTCATATTATTTCCTCTATGAAGACCTCTAGCTGCTCCCTTGACATAATTCCAATAAACCCTTGAAAGAAGTTATTTGCATTTTCGCTCGGTGATAACCAGCATTGTTCATCCTTCCAACAAACACGCACTTGTACAACCACTTCTGAAAAAACTGAAAACTTCATATAAAAAAATTAAGAGACAATAAAGGCTTTCAGACTTAAGTGCAGCCTGTACACTACTCCATCCTCAGTCTTAACTTTAAATGGTTCTCTGCATGCTCATCCAACTCTTCTTCATCCTCAGCCTCCATCCCCCTGTCGTCCCACAAGCCTCTGTACTTGTGCCACTCCAGTTCTCTGTATTTATGCTTCTGTCAGATCCCATTATTCAGAAACACATTTTGTTCACTGTGGATGACACACAGCTCTACCTTCACCTAATACTATAACAAACTCACTGATCTCAATAAACTGTCTTCAGGACAGAACCTGGGATCCTACAAACGAGCTCAATGAGAAGAAATCTGATGTTTATTATTTGGACGAAAGCATTTAACCAACATGATTTCTGCTCATCTCGGCACATTGTACGCTTTAGTTACATTACATCACATGCAAAATACCTTCGATGTGTCAGGTAGTCAAATTGAGTTCAAACTCAGATGAATTCTCTGTAAAAGGTCTAAAAACACTCTAAAACACATCACTCTTATTCTCGCCTCTTTTCATTGGCTCGCCAGTTGGCTATAAAATTTAATTTGACATCCTGATACTTGGTTACAAAGTGTTAAATGGTCTTGCCCCTTCTTATATTACAAAGCCCTGGTCCACATATTACGTTATGAGGGGGTTGAACCAAGACCCATGACGAAGTACTACAGGGACGGGGATTTCTCTTTAGCTGCACCAAAACTATGGACTTCTCTGCCTCTCAGTTGGACATTTGAAAATCTCAGTAAAAGAGAGAATAATGCACCGAGTCCCACCTATTTGAAATCAATTAGAAGACCAGAGAAAAACCTGACAGCCAAAACTGTTCTCGCTTTGGCAAATATTGTGTATACTATGTTGGACATAGTAAAAAGCTATTTGGGAAACACATTTCCAGTGCCTTTAAAACTAGTGCTTTCCAGGAAAAAATAGGACATACTGTGTGTGATTAATAGATATGAAATTCTATTACACTTTATAGTCCAAGAAGTTCTTAATTAGCTAACCTATAACGTACAATCAGTCTGTTTATGGCACAAAAACGGTGGTGTGTGCCCCTGTTTATTTTTTTGTAATATGTAAACTGCAGCAACAACAACAACATCACACACCACACACACACTAAAATAATGTCCCTGCATTAAAGATTACCAGGCATCATCACAGGTCTGAATGAGCCCGGACAGCTCTATAGGACAGTACAGTAAATGGAAACAGTTTTCTCCGGGGATTAATCCAAAAATATCACCAACTCTGAGTGGAGAGAGGGCGAGTGGATGAGAAGTATAGCAATGGAGGGGAAATCAGAGGGAGACTGGGAAAGAGGAAGAGAGAGAGAGAGAGAGAGAGAGTTATTTAAGGAGAGTATTTGGAGATTAGCCAGCAGCTACGCAGGAATCATGTTCTCTGGGTTGTTGTTTGTGGGCCCACAGTGTGTGTGTGTTAGTGCATGTGCAGCTATCGAAGGGAATTCGGGCATGTTAGTGACTGAAAAACAGATTCCAGTATAACCATCATCCTCTACCACCCATAAACCTGTACAATCAACCCTCCTATCGCTGCAATCTCCCCCCCACTGTGTCTCTCCCTTTCTCTCTCATAAAGGCTTTAGCCAGGGGGAGTCTGGCCAAGATCCACTGCTGTGTATCCAAGCCTTACAAGAGCAGAGAACTGACATCAGGCCTAAAAATACACAGCCTCACCAGCTCACAGTGGAAACCATGAGAGCATCGCATTGTGCCTCCAGCCGTCTCAAACTCTGGTGCTTATGCGGTGTGTTCAAAAAGGAGTGTTTGGGTGTGTGTGTGTGTGTGTGGGGTGGTGTGTGTGTGTGTGTGTGTGTGTGTGTGTGTGTGTGTGTGTGTGTGTGTGTGTGTGTGTGTTGTGCAGGTTACCTCTTGTTTTTCCACCACCAGCCATGCAACCTGCAGCCCTTCAAACCCTTTGAAAGGAACCTCCCGAGTCAGCATCTCCCATAGCACCTGGCCACACAACAGACTGTGTTGGTTCATTCAGATGATAAATAAAATCAGTGCTGATACCAAAAGGATATCAATATCTTTGACACCTTACTTTGGGAAACATGTAACTTTTTTGAATGAAACAATATCTTAATTTAAAAGATGAAACCTCTTCTCAAATGTCTCAAATGTTAAATATTCATTATAAACGTATGTAATCAAATAATGACGCTTCAAATCTCAGTGCTACTTCTCAAAGTGTAATACAAAAGTATTGCAGTTTGATTCCTGGCCTTATAATACTGATCAAGTGCTGCCAACTCACCACACCATAGGAGTAGGTGTCACAGGTCTCGGAGACAGGCAGACTCTGAATGACTTCTGGAGCCATCCAGGGGAAAGTGCCCACCACCGTCATGTGGGTGGTGTGGGACAAAAACTTAGATGCTCCGAAGTCACAGATCTTGAAACCCAACAGAAACAGGTATAAAAAAAATTCTCAACTTGTGAGCCTGAATTTTGTTTTCCCTTTAAATCACAAGATCATTGTTACAAACCTTCAGCACTTTTTCTGCTGTCATTACCACTGTAAAACAAAGAATACAGAAAAAAGTCAAAGTTGTACTACACTAAATAGTTATACAACGTAGCTAATAGCCAACTGGAATGCAGAACTGAGGTTTCGATGTGAATATATACAGAAAACAAGAAGAACAACATCAGAATGAAGTTTAGATGTCATGTTACCGTTTCGTGACTTTAGATCTCTGTGAATCACTTTGACTGGAGCTTCTGCATGGAGGTAATGCATCCCTGTAAGGAAATGTAGTCTTAATAACTGGGGGAAACAAACTACAACTACAACTATTACAACTTTAGATGTTTATTCTCTGATTGATTTTAGTGTAATTTCATAACAATATTCAAGGTTTGTCTGAAAACCATGAAGAAATCAAGAAATCCATGGACCAACATTTAGATTTAAGACAATTTGGTCAATAAATTGACCAGATATGATATGGGTAGTATATGGAACTTGTATATTCACTATGATAAATATAAATATGATCAGGCTAATTACTAACACTGTATGTCACTTTTTACTGTTTAACTACCTTAAAACCAGAATTTAAAGATGTAAATGTTTCTCTCTTCCTGGGTATATAACCATCATAATTGGCTCTGAATTTATATCAGATAGAGACTGTGATTAAGAGGTAAATAAAAAGCTGTGGATTTCCTCCGGTACATGACACCTTGAGTATAACAGGATCCTGGTGATCACATCAGTGCTCCAACCTCTGAGATGATTGATATTATAATCCAATTGTCAAGTGTACCTTTTGCTATCTGTATGGCCCATGTCATGATCTGCTCCATGTCCATCTCCTCACTCTGTTCACTGGAAAGGTACTCATACAGAGATCCTTCACTAGCGTATTCTGTAAGGTAATACACACACACATAGAGGAAATGCAGCAAAGCAGTAAGAGAACAATTAAAAAGAAAAATCATGTGTACTCGTGCACAGCTGCACATCCTGTGCAATGATGATGCTCATGAGCAGACCGATGCATTAAACCATTCGTACTGAAATGCTAGTAGGTTATATTTAACCCATCACTCAAATTAATTTAGTTTGATCCCTTTCAGAAATGGCCTTTTAAATACTACAATTCCACTTGAATAATACAGTGACAGCTACTATTCTGATATTTTTTTAAGATTTCACTGACTCATTCTAAAAAGGGTGAAAAAAATCTCAAATCTTCTTTTTGAAATCATTTGGATATTTTCTGCAGCTCAGTTATAATCTACCTCAGGATGTTACAATGTGTGAGAAAGTCAACAACCAGTGAAGCACTGAACACCACACAGACAAGCCAGCTCAAATCAGTGGAAAAACTGGCAACCTTCACACCCCGACTGTCTAATCCAGATTATGTGAGAACCTTTTAACCTTTTCCATTTCCCTGTAATGTCTGACAGATCAAAGGGACAAGTGTGAGACAGGATGTATTGTCCAAGCAAAGGAGGCCTTTGCAGCCTGGTGGAAATGCAAATAAAGGCCTGAATGTTTCTGTTTGCAAAATTTACTAAAACCAAAATCCAGCTCCTGAACCACATCTTATTAGAGTTTACTGTACTTTTTATTTTTAGTGAGCTTTAGACTTTATACACTCAGCTGCAGCGAGAATTGTCAGTGGACAACTCTGTAGTGGTGTGTCACTGTTTTATCTTAACCTTAGATCCCTATCCAGGATTACAACTACATCCAAACATGTTGGTTTCAGTTTCAAATGTCCTGCCAGGAAACACAGAAAGACCCAGCGTTCAGAGTATTCACTGATACTTTAAAACACACGCGTAAACACTGTTCGGCCATCGGAACATGTGGTAACATGTCCGTAACTCTCTCCATCAAGGATCAAACGCAAACTAATAAAGCGAATACATGCACACACTGTGTAGTTTTATATGGGAGGACAGAAAGTCCTGACCCTAACCCGTCCATGCCTCACCTTAAACCTTGATCTGCCCATAACCTAATGTTACTTATATCCCATAGGCCTGATCACCAAGTATAATAATACATTTTATTTTGTGGAGCACTTGCTCAAAATATAACCTTTATCTGAAGTTCTATGAAGCTCATATTTAGGTTTTATGCAGCTGTGAGAACATCTGAAAGGCTATGTGAATCTCACAAACACACACTCATAGACACACACACATGGGGTCTGACCTGTGACAATGCCATAGTTGGGAGATTCCAGCACGGCTCCATAAAATTGAATGATGTTTTTATGACTCAGTACACTGAGAATCTCAGCCTAGATGAGGAGACAAGAAAAAGAGAAACGGAGGGAAAGGGAACACCTTCATTACTAGAAATACGACCTTAAACAAAATAATAATTCCTGACAGAGTGTAAATCTGACCGTTGGAACTTGTTATCCAGCTCTAAAGTTATTACTGACTGCGTCTCCAGGACGCCTGAGCTGAGGTCTTCATTCCACAAACTGAGTCTCCAAAACAAAGAGCTTCCACACTGCAGTGACAAACATGCCATTAATCTGAACTGACATATAAATCATAACCTCTTTGTCTTTGTGAAACGTAACTTTTGCAAAACAACATAATAACTAACCACCAGTTAGATGAACTCCAAAATATTTAGTCAATAATTCGTTTTTCTTCCAAAGAGCAGTATACATTTTTAATTTTTATTGTTTTCATTTCTTGCATGTGAGGAGCAAATATCATGCATGCATGCATTTACACATAAGATGCATGAACATTGTGTTTGTGCAAAGAGCCCCGAAAAAGGTGCATGAGGGTTTCACTAAGCTGCAGTTCTCCCGTCCCATAATCTATCAACTTGTATTTATACATGAACTGTACACATACGGTTGTGCATGTCTGCCTACCCTCCATGTGTTTGTGTCGGTGTGAGAAAGTGAGTGTGAGAGAAGTCAGTCGACCAACAAATCCAAATGTCTTCTCTGTAGTTTTTATGTCAATGGCCCATGTGTGACAGTAAATTATATTTTCTTATATTGAATTAAATCTGCTGCTACGACAGTAACACTGCACCTTATTCACCCACGGGTCACCCTAACACCTGACAGTTTCCTGACACCGACTCGTGAGACTCTACTGTCTCACTATTATTAACAAGGAAGGAAATTATGTTTGGATCACCTTCTGGGTCGTACTCATGAGAGACTTGCCCGCCCAGGCCGCCTGAACTGCAGTGCATTAAGCCTTAAATCAGCACACATCTCAACCCTAACATACAATGGGAGGAACAAGGGAGTCCAGGCATAAATAAAAGAGCTCCATCTACAAAGGGTGGGAGGAGGAGGGGGACAAGGAGAGGTATGTTTAAGATAAACACATGGTCAATGGCAGACAACAGCAGAAGAGGAGGAGGAGGGAGGGAGGGAAGGGGCTTTGGATCCAAAGAGAATCTAAGAAGTGGAAATAGGTCTAGAGCAGTAATGTGGCATAAATATAAAAATTATATTTGTGTGTCTCTACAAGAGAGGTGGAATGTGTGTGTGTGTGTGTGTGTGTGTGTGTGTGTGTGTGTGTGTGTGTGTGTGTGTGTGTGTGTCTCCCCTTTACCTCTTTGTCAATCTTCAAAAGCTTCTTCACAGCCACTTCCTTGTCCTGGGATATCCAGAGGGCTCTGTAGACGCTCCCAAAGCTGCCTCCTCCACAGTTCTCATAGAAGAGCAAGTCCTCATGCTTTATCTGCACAAACGACGAGCCAGGGGACGACATGGCATACTGACTCACGCACACTCAAAACACACTCACACACACACACAGGCAGCCCAAAAGCAATGAACGCTCATCCAACCAACCAACCAACAAAATGCTTTCCCAAATGTATGCAAGTCACGGATCAGCTCAGAGCGAGAGAAGGAGAAGAACTAAAGAGAGGCGGAGTAGTTTTTCCTCCACAGGGGTCGGAGTGGATGTTGTCAGTCAGCAGAACAGATTGTCAGGGAGAAGAAACCAGAATGTGCTGGAAAGAGAGAGAGAAGTTTGCTCCCTGTGAGTCAGGAAAAGTTGACTGTCACTACCAGACAAGGTGTTACATTGCCTGATAGTGGTGATCTGGGGTAACTACAACACAAAGTGCGCGCACACACACACACACACACACACACACACAGAGCTTGAACATAAGGAAGAGGTGAGTGTTTGAGTGTGTGTAAGTAAAGGTTTCCAGTCAATGTGTGCAGTCTGACCTGTAGCAGACACACTGTTCAAATATGGTCACTGGCATTCAGGGCATTCCTTCTTCCTGGATAACTGTGGCTATATAAAGCTTTCCATACACCACACACACACACAAACACACACACAGACAGCTCTGGCCTATAGTGTGTCTAACATAGTAAATCAGTTAGCAATGAGGTCGACTGCAACAGATCTAAATCCATCTCTCACACGCTCTGCAGCTACAAACACACACTCACCACAGAAGCCAGGCAGTGTGTTACTCAACCACACAGGAATGACCCACTGACATCATGAAGCAGGATAGCCGTGCTGACATCACTGCAGAGGGACAGGTGAGATCAGCTACGGGAAGTTGGGACACTTCTCAATTGTTGACAGTGATCAAGTACAAATGTGGACTTCATAGTGCTCCACTGAATAAATAAAAACATGACAAAGTCTGCTGGCAGCTCCCAGGAGCTGCAATGAATCATGACACGCCATCGTACAAATGTGATTAACAAACAATATCCTAGGATACATGCTGCTTGAAGAGCTAAAACATGAAAGCACTGCTGTGTTTTTTTTCTGGGGGGCAGAAATGATTTCAGGAATCGGTCAGTCAGAAAATCTAATGCAAAGTCAGCAAGTGGAAATTTTGATGTAAGGATGAGATAAGATCCCCTGTAAGCAAAGTCGTATGATTATTATAATTCAATATTGTAGTGACTTGTAAAAGGACTAGATCAGGGGTCTCCAACCGGTATCTCGTGAGCTACCAGTTGAGTATGTGTGTTGAGTAGCAATTTGTTATTGTTCACATCAAAGAAGCTTATTTAGCTGGTATTCAGCTGGTTTGGGGGAGTTCAGCTCTGTAAATAAATGTTAAAGAGACATTTTCATTCTGTCAAAGGAGCTCTCAGAGGAAAAAAGGTTGGATACCCCTGGACTAGATTCTACAGTTCTCATAATACAGCTCAATAGCATCAGTTGTTGAGGTTCTTCCTGCTTGGAAAACAGTTCTGTTTGTACGAGCGTAATGCAAGCTTTCCATTTTAAATGTGTAGTCTCCAAACCAAAGCAGAAATTCCCAGGATTGACTCTTTCGGAGCCAGAGAAGACACAGTGCAACTGCAACTGTAGTGCCTCGCTGATCCTGGTATCTTCTTTCGCATGTAAAATCGGTGGATTGCACGTTTAAGCAGAGGTCAGTCTTTACTATGTATGAGATTTGCAGTCAACGATGAAGGTTTACCTGCCTACAGGTGAACAAATCATGAAAAGGTAACTGATGTCAAAAGTCCCACAACAGGCCTCTCTAGTAGATATTTAAGGTGACGCACTGAACAGCAACGTCTCTTCAGGCTCCACCACTTGCAGGGCAAAAGTCATCCAAGCATTAGCAATGTTAAATTAGCTATTTTTATTTACAAGGCAGACTACACATACAATACAGTTACAGGCTGCTTCGGAGAAAGCCAGCCTCATGGCAGTTCTCGACACACACCATCACAGCAAAAAGCTCCTGAGATCAAAGGAAAATGAAGGACACCTGTCAAGAACACGCATAAAATGTACACCCACATATACAAAAATAAAATTACACGGACTGAACACAACTGGCAGAGATGACAATGTTTCCCCCTCAAAGTATGAGATACCTTTTAGACTCTGTATCTACAATCAGTTCAAATCAAAATAAAGTGCAATTTGGTTGTACTTCAGAACAGATCCAATCCGGCATCATCATCATCTCGAGTGATTTTCTATGCTTGGTTGCACTCCAATGCTTAAATAAAGTGAAATTTGAACACTAGTTTGTAATACCATCAGGGATATCATCCAACTAATACTCTGTTAAGTAGTTTTAAAGTGTCTGACTAGTTAAGGGACACTGATATTTAACTAAAGGACATCAAATCCTTTCAAAGACTTTGATATACTCATTTAGATTATGAAGTAAATACATACTCTCAGATTTCATATTTATAAGTCCCTCCAGGATTTCACTGAGTGTTTTTGTGATTGTTGTGATCATAAATGTTTGATTCTGCGGGGGATTTTCTCATAAATTGCAATGTAATTTGCGAAGTTTTGAGTGAGTTTTTTGCGTAAAATTGCAAAGCCCCTACAAATATTGGAGTTTGCTTGAATCCGTGTTAATTATTGCGATCGCAAGATCGCGATTTCCTGGAGGGACTACTTTATCTGTATATTTAAACAGGGAAAATGAGGACTCTATTTCACCGGAGTCTGTGGGATTTCCTGTGTTTTCTGTCTATGAGTAGGTACATCAGGAGAGGAGGGTTTGCTCTAGAGGCAGGTAACAGTAATTTGTTGTAAACTAGGGCTCATTTTAGGGTAGCACAACATTACAGGACACTCTGATAGAAATCCACTGTATAGAACACAAAGCCTATGAAGTTCAGTCATGCAGGATATTGATTCCAGTTCTATACATTACAGTTCTATCTAACAGGTCCCAAACAGTAATAGCTAGTAGATATAAACCCTCAGTCTGGCGGCTGAGGCACGGCGAGAGAGCAGCTGAACAGTTACTGTCCAGGAAGAGGAGGCTTTTAACGGCACAGTAGAAGTCCTTGATCCATAATAGTCCATAATAGTTCTGAAGTCATTGACTGCTTTGCTACTACACGTCAAGTTGAATTATTTTATCCAGGTAATGTCTGTATGTTTGTTTGTGTTTGTGTTTGTGTTTTTGTGTGTGTGTGTGTGTGTGTGTGTGTGTGTGTGTGTGTGTGTGTGTTTCTTTTATGCTAACATCACAGGGAAGGCGATGGTGGTGGAAGTTTTGGAGCTCATGTCCTCCGAGGCTCCATCCTGTAGGAGAGCTGCGTCAGTGCCCTCTGGTTGTCGATCACACCGAGCTTCCTAACGTAACCCCGGACCTCCGCCTGATTCTTGTTCGGCTGGCATATGTCCGGATCTAAAATAAAAGAGAGACGAAACAGAACAAGAACAGTATGACTGGAAAGATTGTTGAAAGCCTGTCGGCAAAGCCAGCAGATGTACAGTATGTGATAAAAGTGTGCTCATGACTAACATGCAGACTTACTAAATGGTTGGCTTCGACAGTGCCTCACTTGTCGAATTGTGTTGGCTATAATACGCTGATGGAAGGAGGACAAAATTCCTTTAAATATTATGCAAACATGAGTGAAGTACAGTATGATACTACGAAAACCAGCTGAAGAAATGCACCACAAATGAGTAATTGTCTCTTTAAATGCGCACAGAAACTCACCATTTTCTCAAAATTGACCATACTGTCGATGAATGTCTTGTTGCCCTCGTGTGTAAATGTCATATCTGTGAAGAAATGAATTAAAATTAGCTCAGCTCTTTAATGAATTACATCCTAAATCATGCACTGACAGATATAGAGTCATACCTTTGAGAAGGAGGGGCATGAAGGGGATGATTGGCGGTTCCAGTTTGGTAACGGTCAGTCTGTATGACCGATGGTTTCTTGACGGATCCTGTTGCCAAACAAGTCAATAGTCTTAATTTCAAATAAATGTAAAGGTCAATTCGCTTGAATAATGAAAAAAAAAAAAAAAAAAAAAAAGTCTCATTAAAGGATCAGTGTGTAGGATTTAGGGCATTTATTTTCAGAAATACAATATTCATGATAATGTTTTCATTAGTGTACAACCCTGAAACTAAGAATCGTTGTGTTTTGTCACCTTAGAATGAGCCCTTTGTAACTGGAAATGGAGCAGATCCTCTTCCACAGAGCCGCCATGTTTCTATAGTAGCCCAGAAGGTACAAACCCAACACTGGCGCTCTAGGGGGCCTTTCACATTTTTTTTGTGCCACTGTTGGTTGTCTTACACACTTGGAGGAGGAGGGGAAGGTGAGGGGTGTACAGTTGGTTGCAATCTGCAAACTCACCACCAGATGCCAGTAAATCCTACACACAAATTCTTTACTGGCAGAATAATGCCATGCGGGTAGTTTGGCTCAGGTTTTTAGACATCCATCTCCCAATAAAATTGTGGTGAACCATGTTGTGTCTGTGCCACTTAGCACTGCAAAATTACTAATTAAGTCATTTAAAAGAACATTTCTTTCCAGAAACAGTATCTCTCTTACTCTGATATGGCTGCAGAAATCTGAGATATATCTCTGAATCTGGACACATAACACCACAACTACAGTATCAGTATTGCTGGATACAACAGAAGGAATTTAAAAAAAAATTATTTGGAAGAACTGATAGTTTAAAGCACTGATAAAATGCTTATCATAAGGTGTTTTGATAGATGTGAAAATGAGACTTACCATCATGCTCTCAAACTCAGCGTAGAACTTCTTAAACTTGGTGGGGAGTTTCTGACAGTAAAAACAGAATGAATCAGTCATCATCACTGACAAGAGACATGAATGTAGTGTTTTAGCATCAGCAGAATACAGTTATATTTGACTGTGGATCAATACATGGATTTGTTGGTTTTTCAATGAGGTTTACCTCCCATGTCTGGCTCAGTCTGCTGACAGCAGGGTTGCTCATCCCCATGATGATGGCAAAGAAGGAATTCAGATTCTTAAATTCTCGACAGCTACAGAAAAAAACACAAAAGCGAAATCCAAAGTGAATACAATTTACATCAAGCTTTCCTTTTTCTTTTACTGTATGAGAAACTCTTCTTCTAGTGAGGAGTGTCACATTCGCCAGCAGGTCCTACTCACTGTGCAGCTATCTTGATGAACTTCTTGAGGAGCTGGACTCTCTTGCTGAGCTGACTGCAGAGGCAGACCTCAGTGACCACCCAGAGCTGGACCTGGTTGAACCTCCTCAGGAACAGGTCCAGATTTGCTGTGGTCCGTCTAAAGCTCTGGCGGCCAAACGTGTGATAGAGCAGCTCATGCTGTGGGCGAATACAGAGGTAGAGCAGGTTTAATCCTGTGGACAAATCCTGCCACCCGGTATCTGTCAAGTACTACTGCTGGAGGGTTTTGTAGTGTACAAGTCTTGTAAGAAGCACATTTTCTGTAAAAGATTGCCTCTCTACACTCTAACTCCATTATCCTATTCCGAGAGTGTGTAAAACGAAGCTCTTTGCAACACTGAACATGTGTGTAAAAGAACATTGTACCTCATGAACACAGCTGAAGAGCTCCCAGTCAAACAACGTCATTTGATAAGCCAAGTCTTTGGAGCTCATCAGCTCAAAAGTTGTCATGGAGCCCGCAGAGGGACCCTCCTGTTCTGGAAGAGGAGTCTGAAGCACACAGGAATACACACACACACACACACACACACACACACACACACACACACACACACACATGTATAATTTTACAAGCACACACAAAGCAAGAGTACATGTCCCACACTTAAAATCCAGAAACATTTTTCACCATGCATATAAACTAGATTTGTTATCTTTTCCCAGGGGCCACATTCTTCTATAAAATAAGACCATTCCTCATACATATGTCACCACTGTCATAATATACACATATTCCTTCTAGGTATTAGTGTAACCCTCCCAACAGCATTATTCAAGTACACGGAGGTGTCTTACCACACTGCTGAGCTGGTCTCGAAGACACGCGAATAATCTGCCGTTGATGCTCAAAGTAGAAAACACTGATACGTCATTAGGCTTCAAGATTTGTTTTTCTGTAAAAGAAAATGGGGATAAATGAGCGTTCATCACCACCCAGCCATGTCCCAACATTAAGACATGGGCCATATTGGAGACCATTAATCACACTGACCACTTTTATTTTACAAACTTTAATTCCGGCTCCTTATTAACTCAGTAAAGGGGCTATACAGAAGTAAATCAAATAAATGACTAATCATTTATATGTGGGTAATATTGCTGGTAGCTGCCCTTCAACATCTGAGACAATTTGTCTTCTTACCACCAGCAGAGCTGAGGTGGATCAACACGAGCTCATCAGTGGTGCCAAGTTTGTCAGTCACAGCACTGATCACTTCTCTTCCTGTCGCCGTCACGGCGACCCTGATTGTAGTGTAGGTGTGATCGCTGCAGTAAACCTTCAGCAGGACTACACACACATGCAAATTAACATTGAAATACAATGATATGGTATGAGACAGTTTCTGATTTGTAATGAATAAATTACCCAAGATGAAGATACATTAAAAAAAAAAAAAAAAAAAGGCTGAAGCCCAACTATAGGCCCCCCTATGATAATTATTAAACCCCAAAATACAATAGTAAAATAATTGATGCAAAGCTTCCCACTGAAGATTTTGCATTACATCATCGCAGATTCATGAATCCAAAAGTAGAAGCCTGTTCATTCCAATCAAAGCTGCTATTATATATTTTTTAACTATATTTAACTACTATATAGTTTTACTCTGTAAATTTGTGTGTGTATATGGCCATTAGATTGAGTTACATTCAAAAAGTTGTAGAAATGTCATGCTGCTCAGGGCCTGCCACTTCTAGAATAAAAAAAGAATAATATTTCACACACACACACACACACACACACACACACACACACACACGACTTACTGTCATCCTGGTTCCTAATGGGCTGTTTCTTCTGCAGCCTTTCTTCTCCATTGCTGAATTGTCGTATCAGGGTCTTCTATTAAATTATATGACAGCATCCAAATCATCATGATGCAGCCAAGATACATATAGTACACATTGAACTATAAAAAAAAAAAAAAAAAAAAAAAAAAAAATTTTAAATGGTAGTCTGGGCATACCTTTTTTGTTAATTTGGCCTCTTCTGAACTAAAAAAAAAAAAAAAAAAGATACAATAAATGTGGCTGGTAATTAAACATCACAATGAAAGATTAACATGCAGAAAGTGAGAAACATACTGTAATTTGACAACTTTCTCCAGGTCGGGAACCAAATCTTTCAGGGCTCTCAGCACCCGAGAATCATTTGATAAACTTCCATACAGCTCCTGCAGAGACAGAGAGGAAGACACACTCAGACCATGCAGAGGATCCGTTTAAGTCATTTATTGCATATGAATATTGTGCTCATATTCACCTCCAGGAAAGAGATTGCAGCAGGCTCCTCCTGCAGTAGGTATGAGTGCGCTTTAACCCAGCGCAGGGCCAGAATAAGGGCCCTCCTCTTATTGCTGAGTGCATACTCCAGCCTCTCCTGCTCAGAGCCAGGTGGAGATGCCGCATGGTAGGTGCACACAAGGTTAAAGGGAAATAAAAAGACAGAAGATTTGATGCTCCTTATATGGTAAGAACACAGACAGACAGTGGTATACAATTTGTCAGCAGTCGATCCAGAGCTCAAAACCTGCATGAGTATAAACAGGTAAGAGTAACAGCAGCTAAATCCATGTTTTTATGAAGGCTATGATGATAGTTGTCAAATCCAGTCCCCAAGTTTATCGGGTGTAGTGTACCACTTCATCAGAGAACAGGTAGAAACATCAAAATGGTTTCTGTTAAATAAAATTATGGCCTAAACTTTTAACCTGCTCAAGTTAAAGTAGAGGCAGTTTTCACATGATTCAGCCAAAAAGTTTAAAAAAAAGCCCAGAGCTGCACTGAGGATATTCACTGCAGCTCTGTCACACTTGTACTACAATGGCTAAAATGACAAGAAAAGACCTGCACATGTGGGATTACATCTTATTACTAAGGTGTGAAGGAGAGATGGAGCTGATCATTACTGCTGGATGGAAAACTGCTGCTTCAGTGCTTCCATAAACAGGATTGTAAAGTTTCCCCATCTGAGAGGAGCTCTGTTATAGCATGTAGCAAACAGAAGTGTGGTGTGAGGTTTTATTTCTAACAAAAAGACAGTTTTTACACATGTGTGGGTATCACAGAAAAGTGTGAATAAAGAAGGAGGACAATTCCAAAGGACTAAAAGAGAATAAAGGCAAAAAGGATATTGTGCCATGAGCAGAGGGCACAGCTGGCTGTTTGGCATGAAGACACAGTGCATGAGGACAAAATCATCCACTGCTGGGTCTAACAGATGAGAAGGAAACAGACAGATACCAAGAGAAAGGAGAGTCAGGGGAGAAATAGAAAATACTAGAGAGCAAAAGAATCAAGGGTTTCAAAGGCTGATTCATTCACTATTAATTCATACATTGTGTTTCTGTCTATCCATTATTCTTTATTTCATTACAATTCATTTGATATAATGTCTGTACTATTACTGGTATGTTAAGTCTACATCGAGGTTTCATTCAACGACTGAGTGGAGGTGAAACCCATCTAAACTCAGTTTGCACGTCCTTTTAAACTGAATTCAAACCTGATGAGGTTCAAGTAAACTTTTCCTTTTTAAATCCATACAGGAGCAACATTATATCACATTGAATAATCTAGGTTTAATACGATTTAATACATTTTTCTTTACAATATACACTAGTTACAATTAAAAAAGACTGGCCATTATCATACTTTGTATGAAGCAATATATTATTACTTGCAGAATATGACCCAAAATAATTTTGTCTCTTGCTACCTGGTTCACCGTGATGTACGTCCATCCTCATTGTCTCCAGGAAGTGCTCAAGAATCTTCTCTGGTGTTCCTGATATCACAGTGTATCTGAAAAAGGTTACAAAGAGTTGCATCTTTTAAGACAGTGAAATAGAGCTACACAGATATTGGATATATATGTGTTTTAAGGGTGTTTCTTATGTACTTGTAGGTATGTCGGTATATATACTTGCAGTTAATATATGTAGATATGTGCACCCAAACACACACATACTTGATACTTCCCAGTGTGGAGGCTCTGGGACTCTTTTCTAACACCAGCACAGCTTGTTCGTGTTCTTTCAAGCGCACCGTGTTGGCTTCCACATCCTGAAAAAAAAAAGCAAGAATAAATGTATAATGCAATACAGCTCATCTGTCAGAGGAGGGAGACAAATATCAAAGTCAGGGATCATCATCCACTTCATGTTGAAAATAAATATCTGGAACAGTTTGGAACATAAGGAGTTAATTTCTGGCTGGTGTAACTGCACTTCCAACACAATCAGGGATAAATGTCCGCCCACCCTGAGTATCCTGTTGAAGTCTTCCTTATCCACACGGAGGAAGTGGCAGTTGTCCTCTCGCAGGACGATGGAGGCAGCGCGAGGTGAATCCGTAACCAAGGCCAACTTCCCAAAGTCATCGCCCTCGTGAAGTGTGCACACCACACCCTGAGATGCACCAAGACGCAAACAAGCTCAGACACAAATATGGTTTGCTAGTCATCTTAAGCCCCGAGGAGAAATCAGGCCAGAGGAGGAACACTCAGGATTGGGCTGATTCATCTGTGGCTGCGTGTGTGCAGAGTGCATTTGTAAATGTACATGTGTGATCAATGTGAGTGTGCAGTGCATTATGCCCATACAGTGGCTGTGTTCTGTGAATTTGTGTACGCATACAATCCCTTGAGCCAGTTAATCATTGTGATGAGTCACGGAGAGCTGAGCAGAGTTTGCCAAACTCCACGGCTGGTCTTTCCCAGCCCCACGGGATACATGCTGCTGGTTCGCTCCATACAGACATGATGAGCAACACATCTTAATCCATTACATACACATTAAATATCATCTCATGAAGCAGCAAACTATAACCATGCTCATGCTTCAAACCAAAAACAAAACAGGAATTTAGGTGGATGAATATGTTGGAGCGCACCCACACACCTTGCCATAGATAACAACATTAACAGAGCCCTTCTGGATGATGTACCATGATGTGCCCTCCTCTCCTTGGTTGAACACTGGAAGATAAAGAAAACAAGCACATATTACCCCCGACATACATGACTAAGACACACACACACTCACTCAGCACACCAGAAGCTTTTAAAATCTGGAAGCGTACCTCTGCAGTAGAGCAAGAATCAAAGGGCAAGGTGCAATTTGTACTCCTTCAAATCATAACTCTGTCAGATCTCAACACACAGACATGATACACTTATGTTTAGTCACTGTGGCCTATACTTTCCGTGGATATCTTTATCTCCAGTGTCCATCACAAATCAACATCCATAAATATGCTTTGAAATTGTCGAATAAAGATAACCTGATAACTCCAGGACTTTAAGTTTTCTTTAGTGTCCACTGACAGCTGTCTGTACATCCACACATTGACACAGTACAGACAGCAACTGCCAACAAATTATTGCAACTGTAGTTCGAAATGTCAAACATGAAGTATCAAAAAGTCATAATAGGGCAGAGAAAATCAATTGATCATTAAAAAAAAAAAAAAAAAAAAAATGTTTTGCTGCACTATAATTAGTTTTGTCAGTAATTAGGCTCAGAAAACTGCTGTACACTTTGCACACAAGCAAAGATTCAAAGTGGACAAGGACAAAGTGAAGACTTACACACAGTTCCAGCTTTTGCATGTGACTCAAAGATCACAACGCTTGCCAGTTCCCTCTTCACCTGCAAACCAAAATACAGTTTAAAAACTCAGGTCATCATTGTTTTAGCTGCACTGCAGCAAAATGTGAGAGAACAGGAAAATGTACAGATCAGCCTTTTTAAGGATTATTAAAAGTGACCTAGGAGTCCTTACAATCCATCATAAATACTAGTTCATTTTCTTTTTCAAGATATACCTTTGCACAATCTCTCTATTCTACATTTACAGTGTGTGAAACTGTATAGACTTTAAAATTACCTTTCTGAATTTTGAAGATTACTTTTACATATTGTTTAGTATGTGTTTTTAGCAGATTTTACAATCTGGGTTTAATAAGAATATGTTTCTGTCTGAACTGAATGAAAGCACATCTAGACTTTGAATGTATTCAAGTTCAAATTTATAAACCAGATTTTTAGAAGATTCATGGAGGTCAATGGGCCTAAAAACTAGTTAAAATGTTAAAGAACATAATTTAAGCCCTTTGGTGGGGAACCAGCTAATTCCTGTTATGTAATTTGCAATACAGTAACAACATAATTGCCTCTAATAACTGTAAATGTAATATTTACGGGAAACTCTGTGTGGAGCATAAAAACAACAACAGGAACACTTTTACAGCTGGCACAGACTCAGCGACTTCTCTACAAGCTGACAGCTTGCCAGTGCAGGACAGATTGTGTGTAAAACTGTGTCCCATTACACTGGCAAGATAAATGTTGCAGTAATGACTCCCCCCCCACCCCCCGCCCTCTAGTCTTAAACACAAAGACTGTAGCAAGTGGTTGTGATGCATCAACAGCTGTCTTGGTAACCTATACGGTCCCTTTAAAAGAGAAGTGGACCAGCTGACTCACAGTGTTGGAGAGGTGAGCTAAGGCCTTGATGTGAAGCAGCTCATCGTAGATGATCTCGAGGTCGTCCCCTGTCCTCTGACCAGGCCTGCAGACACATCAGAGGTTAGTCAGAGTGAACTCGCTGTCAACATTTCATGCATGCACTTCACCTCTCATCACACATCAGTATAATCAGTAATGACAGATTCTAGTGCTGAAATGACAGCAGTCACTACAGATGACATTTATATTACCAATGCTGCATTTGGATTACACTTGGCTCAATTAGCTCACTCTCCAGTATAACTGAAGTGTGAACAAGGTATTGCAATACAACAGCAAAATAGATGTGAAAAGGAAGAGGATCTGGTGAAAATGGGTCTCTGGACTGAAGTAAAGTCATATATACTGTTAAACATGTCCAGGAGTAATGATTGTAATCGATTAAATCAATGTCTAAATGATAAATATGAATAGTTATTATATTGTTTCACTACAATATACTTGTGGATTGCATTAACAGTGTAAGTAACTGATTGATTGTTACTGACGATTTCCTGAGGATCATGCGCAGCAGTGCGTCAGGGCCTATCTGAGCAAGAAAGAGGATGGTCTCTGGCAGCTCTTCCTCGCTCTCCCTCTTCTCCTCCTCACTAGGTAACGGTGTGTCCTCCTCCTCATCGTCAAGAAAACGGTAGAACAGGTACTTGTCCTGGAAACCCAGGTCCTGGTCCACTGAAGAGCAGACAAGCACAACAGGTCAGGTCAAAACACACAAGAGTACATATCAAACTCAAACACACACACACACACACACACACACACACACACACACACACACACACACACACACACACACACACACACACACACACACACATTTCAGGTGCCTACTGATGTTGTTTTCTTATCTCTGAACATCATTTCAGACATCTTTGAAGTGAATGGCTTTGAGATCAAGTTTTAATCTATATTTTATGTTCATACTTCAAAACGCAATTTCCACCATTGCATTCATATAGACACTCTCACTCTGATTGATGTTCAGAATTAAAACCCTACACTCCAACTGGTACCTGTGAAAGTGGGTTGTGAAACAGACCCATCGTATCTCTAGAATGGCCTATGTTTTGTTACTACTGAACTTTACTGCCATTTGCTGGATTTAAATATCTGGCATTTAGTAAGTAAAATTTCTAATGTGCCATTGTTAATGAAAGCAAGAAATAAGTTGTGGATTTATCCCATTATTCAGATCAGCTTAAAAATGTAATGGGGTCTTCCTTGGCCATGCTACACCCTTCCACCAAGTTTTATGAAAACTCTTTTCATAATCCTGTTGACTGTGCAATATAAGTAATTAAACTTAACAGCATGCACAGTGATGAGAAACAATAAAGTGAGCTACAGTTTTAGTTACCATGATTTAGCACCCCTTCTTCGAGCAATGACTGCCACATCCCAACAGCATGGGAGCGTGTGAGCACACAGGCACTCTGCAGCACCAACCAGTCCACCAGCTCTGTGCCGACACAACATTGTCTGCAATATATAAATATATATATATATATATATATATATATATATATAAATATAAATGTGTTAACACATTGTTCAAAAATTAAATGCAGACACAAACAAAATATGTCCAATGTATTTTTTTTTTGTGTCTCCAAGGTGTTGCATGCACATAATTTTGCACAAATACACAGAGATGGAAGTGTAGACAAACAGACTAACACACCTGTATGTCTTGAGGTGATACTTCCTGTCTCGGATCATGTGCGGGGCTCTGGACAGGATGGCATTGCGGAGAACCTTCCCCGCTCTCTGCAGCTTCTCTGAGGGAATCTACAGAACACAGGAACACCAGGTTGTGCAACCTCATCGAAATATTCACAGGTCAGACTAACAAGAACAATATTTTGTAAAAAAGTTGGAAAATGTGGCAATAAAATGAATAATTTTGACTGTTAACCTAAACCACAGCAGATTGTCGTTAACGCTAATAACAAACATTGCAGCACTATACGGCACTCATATCAGCCAAACTACATGAAAACACACAGTACATCCAAGCAGATACATCCTTTACAGACCACACCTGCATCTTAAGCAGACGGGAAAATGACAGATGTGTGTACACACACAGCTGCTGTTGAAAACAACAAAGGAAGGCATGTTAATTGGGCAGATGGGATCTTTCTTTTACGTGCATGCATTAGCTAACATTAACATAACTACAGAACATCACAGCTGTGAGTCGTCACTGGCCTCAGCTCAGGAAACACACGCACCACCAAAATCCATTCTGGGTCATTCACAAACATGAATGTAATGAATGTAGCATATAAAAAACAGCATGTAATATATTAGGTACCTTTTACTTTTAAATACTAATCACAGCATTGTTTCAAACATTAAAAACACTGATTTACTGACCAGCTTAGTCAAACATATGATCGTAAAATATACATTTTGCCCAGACCTAAATATCCTGTCAGATATTGTTAAACAAGAAGTGGGGGATACAGAAATCTAAAACTGCCAGGCAGTATGTTGGTTTAGAGTCTGATTCATTCATGCTTTCTGCACCTTTAAGAAAGGCACTGTTCTCACAGTTCATTTAAAGGATTGAGTTTCTATGCTGATCCCTTATTTTAATTCCTAAACAAATGAAGGAGCATTTACCTTGTTGTGAGCTTTGTTCGCAGAGTCTGAGTTCATGTTGTCTTTTTCTGTGAGTCCTGAGGAGGGAAACTGTCATCAGGGGGGGTTGATGATGTTTTTAGATGATGCAGACACTTTTCATTACCAAAACATCGAAATACAACCTACAGAATCTAGATTATGTGCCAACACATAAACGGTGATGCTCAATTGTACAAGGCAACAAACCAGGCAAATATTACAATTTTAAATAGAGGCAAACTTTTTTCCCAAAAAATATCTGTCATTTGAGAAAGCCCTTGTTTCCTGTTTGAGTTATTTTAATTGTGACGCCTGCTGCACAATTTCACATTACTATTGCTATTGTTTTTTTGTACAACTAAACTAAAGGTCCAGCAATTAAAAATATCCGCAACATTTAAATTGGGTTTTATCCAGTTGTGTGTGTGTGTTTCTGCTTCTACTCACTGTCATTGTTGGATCCACTCTCCATGGCTCCATAAGGAGGGGCCAACAGTCCAGCCAGGCTCTGACGATACTTCTACAAGGCAACACATAAATCAGAGTCCACATCAGTCTTCAAAACAGTTACACGTCCACTGCTATGATGTATCCTTCATAAATCATTATCATCTCTTAAACATCAAAACCCACTACTATACTTGTTACTTGCACACACACACTGCAAGTGCCCCTCAAAACAAAGCCCTTTGTACAACCAAGATCATTTACATGCAGAATAACTAACAGACACACACACACACACACACACACACACACACACACACAGTAGCAGCAGCAGCATTCAGGCGAAAGTTAAGCTGCTAAATGTGTACAGATGTTTTTCTTACAGCTGTTAAGAACAATAAACCGTGTTTGCATTTTTGTTGCGGAGACACTGAAACACACAGAGCGAGTAATTTAGAGCCTAAGTGTGCCGCTGCTCTTCTGCAAGGTCATTATCAAACAGCCCAATGCCTTCTGAGGACCGCCAAGAACACACACACACACACACACACTGACAGAGAGAGAAACAGAGGGAGCATCTGTTTGACCTAAAGACACAAATGCTCCCCTATCCATGTTTTTCTACCCCACAAACACACACACACACACACACACACACACACACACACACACACACACACACACACACACACACACACACAAAGACAATCAAGCTAACTAAATCCTAATATTAAACTCAAACTGTACAAAACACTTGTAGGTCATTTCAGACAGCTAAAGTAAATAGAGGCAAACATTACAGTGAAACAGTGTCCAGCCCACATTTGCTCTGCAGATCTTACACAGTTACACACGAGGAGTCAGACTCACCTGAGGCAACACACTCAGCCGCCTAATGCTGGAAAGACTGAAACACCAGAGAGCTGCCCTCTGCTCCTCTACAACTCACACACACGCCACCGGATAGCATCCTGCTTGAAACAAGCTGCTCTCTTCCTTTCTTCCTCCCTCTCCTCTTCCTGCCCTCCACTCAACACAGTCGCCCCAGTGTCTGTCTCGGTCTCTCGCTCGCCCTCTCTCGCTGTGATCAAGCCAAGAGCCAAAGCACTTTTCTCTCACAGGTTACCACGGTGATCTGAGTCTCTGTATTACTGAGCTACTCTAGTGGAGGAATAGGTTGGAGGTGAGGGGGTGGGGGGTGACAGGAGTAGTGATGGGGAGGTAAGAAGGCAAGAGGAAGAGGAAGGATGGA
This sequence comes from Embiotoca jacksoni, assembly GCF_022577435.1. Lineage (NCBI taxonomy): Eukaryota > Metazoa > Chordata > Actinopteri > Embiotocidae > Embiotoca > Embiotoca jacksoni. Next base: position 863,266 of record NW_027185363.1, on the reverse strand, counting down.
GGGAGGCTGGCAAAAGAAACAACATGGCCAATAGAAGAGAGAGGAAGCTGGTGAAAAGGAACAGAGGAGTAATTATGGAAAGAGAAATGACATTACAAAGACTCACGATACCAGGCAACCACAGTCCAGGCCTAACTGTAACTGTTTACACATACTCATCAGAAACAACAAACCGTTTTACATTTACAGCCCGTTTATTCAGCTCACTTTCACTTGGCGCTCGAATTATGGAGCAGCGCTTTTTTTTTCTTTTCTTTCATCCTTTCATCAAACACATGACTACATTCATTCGGTAGCTTTCTAGTCCTCACCACACACAAGCACATGCACACAAATTAGTCCATGCAAACACACAGAGACGCACACGCACACACACACACACACACAGAGACGCACACACACACACACACACACTAAAACACAAAGATCCTTTTACTATGAGCTGGATAAGATTCAAAAGAGGACAACCTGAGGCGATGTTTAATGCTTTACACGTTCACTGTCCAAAAATAGACAACCGAGAGGGAGACAGAGTGCACTTAGTTGACAAACAAACACACTACAAGCCCGATAATGAAACAGCACACACGCTTTAATAACCAATTATTTTCTTATCTTGGTCTTACATGTTCCTGTGGCATAAAATGGAGGCATCACGTTTCAGTAAATCCAATTTCTACTCATCCAGTGATAATACTAAGGTCCTTTTTTCATAGATTGCAGCATAGAAGGGATACAGAGAGCAGTAAAGCTGCCGAAATCCCCTTTACTTTCTTTCAGATATAGAGTAATCTAAAATGTTTCACTTGTGTTTAATGAATGTAAAAACTCAGCCAAAGGTACCTAAATTTCATAACCGAACCTTTATCGTGTGCAAAAGTTGGTCAATATTTATAACACCACACATACACACATACATACGTTCTTCATTTCTAGAGGAAATCTTCTGTTTCATGTTAGATTTTAGGGTGCCGAGATGTTCTTAAGCAAGACACACTGACTTCAGCGTGAACAAGGACAAGCAAAAAACTGTTTCCCAACAATTATAAGTATGAAAACCAGAAGTACGAGACAGAAAAAACATGTGGATCTGATGACACAATCAATGAGTGTCTGAACAAACAGCAGGACAGACCACACTCTCCTGTGTAGAACTGAGCCAGGACTTCCTCTGAGGGGACCCAGTGAATAAATGCAGTAACGTCAACAAGGAGGCCCACAGAGAGGCAGCTACTATGATGCCAAATCTCAAAAGACGATGCCAGTGGCCCGGCTAAAGCAGTGCTAATTCTACCAGTTTCTGTTTGCAACATCTGATAAATCTGCTGACTGAAGTTTTTATATCCGTGAGTCTTTCAGTACTACAGCTGATGGAAGTTATATCCGCAATATAGCGATGCACAGGAACTTCAATACTCTTTGCCTTACTTATGGTAATTCCTACGTATGACTTTTTTATGTTTAAAAATGGGACACAGAAAATACAAATGCGTCATTACAAGAATTTATAGATATTTATGTTCTGTTATGAATAGTCCATTTTGGCTCATCATTTACATCAGGAACCTTTCTAGCTTGTCTGAATATTTTTTTAAAGGCAGTTTGATGACATTCTTACCCAAGAAAGTATAGATATGATAAAAAAAAATATACATATATATGGTTTATTCAAACCAACTAAGCAATCTACTCCTAAATGTCTTCCTGACATTTAGAGAGATTGCATAGGGATCATCTGTCTTCAACATTATTTATAGCATCACAACACAGTAAAAAAGATTGCTTTCAATCTGTAGGTACCGGGAGGAAACCCAAGCAGACTAATAATTTGATGCGATGTGCATCTGAGTCACACAATAAAAAAGTCACTGAGGAACCATTGAACTTATAATGTTTTTGCTTTCCTGTCTCACTGCCTGCAGTAATCACATTACAGGATGCAGCACATGGTCCATTGGTTTGGTACATCATGTCGTGTTGTGTGCTGCACACTTCAAAATCAATAGACAAACAGAGCCATGCACAGGCATGTATTGTAACCACATACTGCTCTCTATCTCTCTCCCTGTACCTTAAATAGCTTATTGTTGAGTCACCTGAGGTGGAGGTGGAACAGAAGGCACCATAATGATGCACCGCCCTCTTGTGGTTAAAAGCAAAATTACAATGGAGAGCCATCTGAGAATTGCAGTCTCAAAAGAGAAGCTCTTTCCACCACAGAGTTCATGCTGAATCATGAAGTTCCAGCTAATACTCACGGATGATTTTTCTATATTGTAGTTAAATCTCACCTCCCAGAGGCTCTTGAACTCCCTCTGTTCGATTCGGAGCAGCTCGCTGGTCTCTCTGCTGACAATGGTAGCGTGGCGAGGTGTGTTGTCCAGGATGGACTCCCCGAAGGCCGTTCCAATCCCCAGTGTGCAGATTGCGACTGCATCCTGCACACAGACATGACCAATTTTTTTTAAACCGCTGCTGTAATAGATGAGTCATGGTAAGTTATAATGACTGTGGCTGTCCAGGCAGTATAGAGAATCGCTACACTGCGAGACTGTATAGCAGTTAACTACAAACAATATGTCTGAGGTTTTCTTTATGAACTTGGACAGATATGGAGAGCAGACAGATTAATATATGGTAATTAATGCAAATAAATTCAGATATGAGGTAGTGGTAAACGGCGTCTCCAGCAAAAGACATTCTCTGGGTGCTGGATATAATTGGACAGGCTAGAGGCAAGCCCACACACACACACACACACACACACACACACACACACACACACACACACACACACACACACACACACACACACACACTGTCCACTCCTTTTAACAAATACTCTGCATGCTGTGGACACCTTTTCAGCTGTCCAAACTGACATTTCAAATATAGCCACAGAAACTAGGCCACCAATGGTACTTTAGGGCTACATACATGAAAAGGATGTTTCACAATGGAAGAGCTTCTTATCTCCGTCATTCACTGGGAACTAATCCTCTCTTTCTCTCCTCTCCCTCATGTCATTCTTCTCCTCTGTATGTACAGTACAGCCCGCTCTCCACATGCTCTCATAAAGGGTAGACTTGTTTTCTGTGCCGTGACATCTTTGCTCTGGCATTTTTAAGCAGGGAGACACGAACCAATGTACTAGAACAATGTCAGCATCGAAGGAAGTCGTACAAGACCAGCTCTTAAAAATGAGGAGCACTTGTCGAGCAGCCCGGAGAAGGTTATGACAAAAAGAGTACAAGAGGGAATAGGAA
>NW_027185363.1:770000-855000 GCF_022577435.1 Embiotoca jacksoni | reverse complement strand
GATCTTTGCTGCTAATTGGACAGGCACAGTATAGGCGAAAATATTTTTCTAAACAGTGCAGCTTTTGGGTTGTTAAGTTGTTAATAGATATGCTGTAAATGGGCTGTTCAGCTAACCTGTCCAGTCAGACCAGAAAAATACAGCCTCACATGCAGCACTCTGACACAGGCTAAAGGTGGGGGGTAAAAACACTGCGATGACTGGCTGTGATCCTTATTTTGAGGAAATCACCAAGAAACACGCCACAGAGTTGTATTTTAAAAATGTATAGGCTTGCTGTTTGATTCAAGCAGACAGGCATAAACCATGTGCGTTTCATCAGCCATCTATCACAGCCCATGCAATGCAGACAGACCAGTGAACCTCGAAGCCACCAACGCCTTTTTGACCGTAGAGATACAAAACTAGCATTTTATTTTATTTTTTTAAAGAGGGTGTGTATTGTTGTGCACTGCAGCCTTTACAACCACTGTATGATAAACATGTATTCACTGGAAATGAAAGATAGCTGTACGGTGCTTAAAATGAGGCGTATCATATTATTATTGCACACTCACACACTGCACACGCAGCGATCGCCGGTTCCGATTAATCACGTTGACGCGAATGAATGAAAGAGGGCTGAGAAAACACAATCAGTGCTGCGTGAGGATGCACGGCGTGGTGTGTTTTCACCCACCTTTTATCCAGACAGCAGATCCACTCCGACGGAGACGAGTTGGGGGACGTCTGCACCGCGACCATCTTCCCCGGCTGTGTGTCGGTGAACGCTGTGATGCTACCGGAGGAGGCTTCCCGGTTTGTCGGTGGTCGTTTAATGAATTTGAGCTCCGACTGCGCCCCCTCCCCTCCTCTCCCCTCCCCGCCCCTCTGCTGCTGCTGCTGCCGCCGCCGCCTTCATCGTGGCATGCAGATGACTTATGTCAGTTTGACTTAATGGGCTTTTGGAGGGCAACTGGACGGATCACAAACAACAACAGTAACATGCAGGGCAATACCTAGAAATAAAAATGATATTATACTTATTCTGTCTGAAACGTGTGATGTAGGCTATAATATCACTGTTTAAGGAATATCAACTTATTTACCTATAATGCATAAACGTACACTTCAGGCCTACTGTTATATTTGGGTCAGACAATATGACAAAATCACATTACAGCGGTTTTTATCAAACACTGCAATATCAGTATCTTTAAAGTGTTTATGGGATGAAACTACAGGTGTTTTAAAAGGATATCTGTAGTGGCATACACAGAGCAAGAGGAATGTGGAAAGGATGACCCAGGTGACACCCAAGTATCCCTGAGAGGCAGTCAGCCTATAGGGGAAAAAAATAACCCTTAAACCAGTTTTAAATCAAACATCTGAGCCATAGTTTGCCAGATGGTAGAGGTTGCCCACTGAACGCAGGGTTGGCGGTTCAATCCCCGACTCCTCCAGGTCACATGCAGACAACTTGCTATGGGGTTCCGTTTGTGCAGAAAATATGCACCGTCTACTGTCTATGTCAATGGAACATGTGACTACACATTTGTCGATGTCAATTCAACTTTGAACTGCACTTCTGTCACGTCATGGATCCTCTTGTTGTTGTACATGTCATCCAGAAGTGTTGTTTGACCGGGTAGTTGTGCGTGTCATCCTGATATGTCGTCCTCTCGTTCATTTGACTGTTATGAATCTCAAATCTACTCTCCCTGTTGTAATCCCCCAGTATGCCATGTGATTACACATTCTGTCCTGAGGCCTGGATGTCTGTCAAATATCCAACTTGAAAATGACGTCATCGTGGTGCTCGTCAAACGACAAGAAGAGTTCTTTGAATTTTATAACAGTCAAATGAAAGAGAGGACGATACGTCAGGATGACACGCACAACAACAAGAACAGTTTGAAGTTAAATAGATGTTGACAAATGTTTTGTAACTGTTTACACAAACATTTGTGGAGACGGTTTGCATGTCGACATATTTTTGGGAGAAACAGAACCCCATATCTTGCATGGCTGCACTTGTATGCCTGAATGGGAGGTACAATTTGTAAAGGGCTTTGTAAACCTCCAGGTAAAAAGGCGCTATATAATTGCAGACCATTTACCAGACTAACTGGGATGCTGCATTTGTGGATGGCAATTGTAGGCAACATTTAATGAAAGACTGTAAATTGTGATCTGCAGATACATTTGTAAGTGTTACAGGACTGTGACAGGCTCGTGCATGGGTGGTGCAAAATAATGCTGCTGGCATGCTACAAATTTGGATAAACCAGGCCATGATATGCCATCTGAAATCCCGGTGGGATAAAAGAGTACAGTTAGATACTATAACAGAAGATGTCTGCAAGCTCTTTAGATTTAGAGCATAATTTTCTCTCTTCATCTTAACACACTCCATCATTGCGGTAGAAGCAAACCTCTGTACCTGTTCAGTTTCAGTGGAATATATGTTACCTTACTGGCATTGTGGGATAGCAAACAACAGAGTTGGCCTGCAACCTGCAAAAAAAGGAAGGAGCATAAATATACATGAAGAACAGAATGAACTTTTTAGATGTATCACAATAATACCAGATATGTGATCTCTCATAAACATATCTATACATGACCAAGGACACATCACAATATGTATCGATATTCTTGACCAAAGTAACACAATGATTGACATAGCAATGAGAAAGGAGATAAATCAGACCATTGTCAGTATTGAGCCCAGCATATAGAAGCCAGATGGCATAAACAAGCTGCATATGAGTGCTGCTTCTGTGTTCTGTAGCTTTGATACGACTTAAATAAAAATCAGTGCAACATACAACTGCTGTGGCCTTGAAGGATGTCTCCTGTGAAATGGGAGTGTAAACAGCAACAAAGCAGCGTTAGTTTATGTTGTTTTATTTCAACCAAAGTGATGAGAGAGAGGCAAGCAGCAGCAGAGATGCAGCCTGTCGCCAGGATGACCACAGCCACCGCAGCAAAGGGACGGGAGAACGAGGAGTAGCAGGGAGCTGTGGAGCACTCAACACTGCAAAACCACAATACACAGTCTATCCCATCATGCATATGTGGAAACAGGGAGAGGATAACAGAGAGCGGTGAGGAATTTACTCTGTGGTCATTATCTGTGCTGGAAAAGCATATCAGGTCAGAGATGAAGAGGAGGGCAGGGATTGGTTGTAACATGAATAAAAGAATAAATGAGGCAAGAGGGATGCCGGAGAATTCTGGTTGCATCTCAAACTCCTCCCTTCATCCTGCACACTGACCACATTAAAATAATTTGTTCTACTGCATCAGGTGAATTACAGTGTGAGAATGCATACCTGTTGCCTTTGAGTGTGTGTGTGTGTGTGTGTGTGTGTGTGTGTGTGTGTGTGTGTGTGTGTGTGTGTGTGTGTGTGTGTGTGTCTGTGTGTGTGTCTGTGTGTGCATGTTTACGCTTGCCTTCCTGCATCTGTTTGAAATGGCACTTCAGCACGCATGACTGTAATACTGCAGGGGGATTGAGCAAGTTTTCAGCAGACTGTTAGAATGAAGTGCGTGTGTGTCCGGGCCAGATGTTTCACAGAGGTGGATGGTCTATTTTGAAGATGGCCTATGAAAAATGAGTAGAAAATTAGATTACAACTGCATAAAAAAAGACAAAAAGAACACAGTGAATTTCATCAAGAAACAATGTTGAAGTATCAGTGTATAGACAGCATAATGAAGAATCTATATATTTGTGCATTGATTGATTGAAATGTGTTATTTAAGAAAATGTTTCACTCATGAAGTATTTCTCTTGATCAAGCAGATACAAACATTTTTAAACATAAATATTTATGTACATTTGAGGCTTCTGCAGGACAAACATATCAATGCTGAAGCTTCTTTCCAAAGCACATTCCATCATAATGAAGATCAGCTTTTATCATGTTTGGCCCTGATGAAAACTGAACCCATAAGTATGTCACTAAAATTCTATCAACACATGATTGGATCATTATTACTGATGTGAAAATAATAAATGTGCAGTACACACCTCTAGACACAGAGTGGCAGTATAATTTATAGATTTATTGACAAATGAACCAACACCTGAGCTGTAAAAGCGGCCACTTCAGGGAAATGTCAGACAACGTCACGGCACCATATAAACCAAGTTTGCAGAGCAGCAGAACTGATAAATCATGTTTTGCTCATTTAAACTGCTCGTCAAGTACAGAGAGAGAATGTGCGTGTGTTTGTGGCTGCATTTAAATGTTCAGAGGATTGAGTGCAATTCCCTCATGAAACTGGGAAACAAATATGGTTGACTGAACAGATAAGCACATGGGGCATGACTGTCTGCCAAATGCAGCCTACATGACAACACCCTCAGACAGACATACACACACACACACACACACACACACACACACACACACATCTGATATCATATCAGACAGTAGAGACAGCATCTGTCCTTATGTGAAGTGTTAGCAGCTCATTAAAACAGGATTAAAAGGTAGAGCCACGAGGATTTTATTTTATTTTTTTATATCAAAGAGTGATATACCAGCCAGCGTATATTTTTAACATCAAAACATAAACAAATCCCCTTTTTGGGAACAATCGTAACCAAGCTATCCGCTGCGTGGAAATTAAAGTTGTCAGTGCTCTCCTGTGTACTAAGTATAGATGAGTGTCAGCGATATTGATCTCAAATATTCTTGTGCTGCAGTTTGTTGTTGCTTATCACTTGACATACTGTGTACTCATTACTAATGCACAGCATCTGTGATAAGCAATAAAACTCCGCTAGATTCTAATAAAAATCAAAAGGTACAGGAGTAAAAATGTGCTGGTGTGTGACAAATCTGTGTCTTCCTGCCTTGCATGAAGGGACTGGCACCGATTTGTTATCTCTCATTAGAAGGTGTGACTTAGCAACAGGGGAACAGGTTGATTCCTGCAGCCCCACCATCACCGCACCTGCAACACGCCAGCTCAACACTACAACTGTGCACTAACCCAATATCTATGTGTGTCAATATGAATATCACAGTGTCCAAATTGCAGGAGGGAAGAACAGAAACTCAGACAAGGTGACCTGCAGCTGGGGAGGATTGTGTCAGCACACACACACACACACACAGATCCCTGTATTTTTCATCTTACCTGCCATGAATCAAAAATACTGCTGATTATAATGGAAAGGATATACTGTTATACCACTTCACACCTCATACCTGTAATTTACTGTTTTCTCTCCCTGTGCGGCTCCATTAATGATTGTCCCTCCCTAAGTCTTTGACATGTCGACTTCTTCTTATATTCCAGGTTAAATTTCTGCACTCATTCTTTGTCTTCATCTACTCTGCTTCACTCACTTTCTGGCAGCTTCTACCTCTCCAAATTTACTTTGCCACCCACCCTGACATCACTACCTCAATTTCCATCTCTATTTCAATTCACTTTCCCTCCCCTCCCTCTCTCGGTTAGCCTCATTCAGAAGAAGGCTTTTGTGATTGGATAGTATTTATATCAACTAGGTCCCAGTGCCACCTGGGACAATGGTCTCCAGTCAGATCCAGGTCACAGCGAGCAGAACCACTCGTCAGCTCTGCGTGGATCAGTCCGGTCCGGTCCTGTCCATCTGCCACACAAGCCAGCCTCACAGACATACAGGCTTATAGGTACTGCACCGAGTCACTCACTGGCATCTCACACACACACACACACACACACACACACACACACACACACACACACACACACACATCAGCAGGTGCTGCATCACTGCTATCATTTGCCTCACACACACACACACACACACAGAGAGAGAGACACACTCAGGTAGATAGTGGGAGATCTGGCTGACTGCACTAACCTGCATCATGCTCACAGGTGAAGCTTCCCTCTGAGTCTCGGAGAGGCTCTTGTTAAATGGTTTGTACAGCCGACAGCAACGCTGGCAGTGATGATGAGAAACAGGTAAAGGTAAGTGCGTGTACCAATGACCTGCATGCTTAACAGAAGTTTAAGATAACGTCGTAAATCCTCCAAAAATGTCCAACTATTGGCCACTTTGGAGACACACAGTAAAGATGAGCAACAAAACCAGTGTGTTGTGACAGATAGCATCATTAGCATGATATTTGCCTCGAAATGGTCCTTTCCAATGGCGATGGTGGAGCGTAACAGGCTGAAGTATCTAGTGACCAAAGTGTTGAGACTTCCTCATGAGCATAAAACACATTGCAGAGCACATATGTTGCACTTGGCTCCTCAAATGCGAGCTAACTTGACCCATCGCTGGTGCTCACTCACCGTCAGTGTTTCACAGTAACTGGAGTAGTTTACACAGGATTACAGGGGGATAATCCATTTACAGTATTTAGAGACATGAGTCGCCATCTGTCTGTATTTATCTCAGCGAGGGAGCCGTCAGCAGCGACGGACCGCAAACAACCAGCACCGTCTAAGGTAGGGCGACATTGTTTGAGGGAAGTGTAGTGGAAAGAAAAAAGATAACATTATTATTTACAGGTACATTATTTTGTTAGCAGCTGACAGTTTGATTGGCGACCCTCAGCGTGTCTGGACTCCACGACCTTTAAACTGCGCGCGCAATGCAGCTAGGTTGATGAGATTTGGTGCCTTCAGGTGTTGTGGTAAACTGCTGTGTTCGCCCTTGAGGTTTAGTTTTGCGTGTTTAAGTTTAACTTCACAAAACAATGTCGTTGCATTATTAGTTATGTCGCAAAACCAGGGCTGACGTTATTGTGTTTAGCCTGCCTTACAATGAAAGGAGGGCGTCACACTGAGCCTCAGTTCATTTTGCTAATTAACTTTGCAGGTTGGATGAACAACAACAATGCGTCTTCTACCAGCTTTGGGTAGGCCTATTTACGTTTGACAAATAATGTCATAACAATCACAACAGTATCGGCTAAATGAAACCGACTGTCTATTACAATGAGTGGTGTAAAATGCGCATAATTCCTTAGTCCTCTATTTTCCGATAGCACGTAAACAAACAGCAATTTTTCAAAGGGAGCTGCGAACAAGTTAATTGTGAATACCTGTGTGTCAAACAACTCTAATAAAAACGTTTACTGGCAACGTTTTGTGTTTTTTGACGGTGCTGATGATAGAAAATCTTCCAATTGCACAGTGACTGTGAGTACTCCTTGGAGCTGTTGAATTTATTCTGGCATTGCTCTATCTAAATCGAGGGTCTAAGAGGTATGCTGTATAGATTGTAAAGCCCTGTGAGGTATAGATTTGTGATATTGGCTTGTATTTGACTAACCTGCTGGATTGTGTTGTGAACTAACTGAATCCACTCCTAGTAGATCCTTGCTGTGGTGATGTGAACCGAAAACTACATCTGAAGACTACCTGTTGCCATTGAAGTTTCCAGACCACGAGCCTGTCTCCTGTTGTCATCAGACAAATGCAGGGAACCCTTAAATCACCAGCTCTATGATCAAGCTTTACTTTCCTTATTGCAACCATTCCACTGTACCAGCAAAACTTCAAACACTATCTACCTGCTCTGCATTTGTTCAGGTGCTTTCTGTGACAAGCTCCTTCCTCAGTTTCTCCACAGTTTTTTCTCACTTCAGAAAACCTCCATTCCCAAATGATGCGGACGGACAGCAAAGGCCGAAGTGCCTCCCCTCACCGGATAACTTACAAATCCGACTTCCACGCCATCAAATGCTCATTTGACACTGGGACCAGTCTACAGCTCGGGACCAAAGCTGCTGCTGCCAAGTGTTTGGCTGTGCACCCAAACAAGCTGCTGCCCAGCCTATCTGATCCCATAGTGTCCAACACCAGCACCAGCGACCCCACAGGCAGCAGAGGTAGGATCAACAGCACCAGGGGGACCAAGATCAGAGATAACATTTTCCTCCAAATGGACAGCCAGCAGTTGAGACAAGACAGCGATCCAGTGCTGAGTTCTGGCTCCGCACCCCTCATTTCAACTCAAAATCCTAGCTTGCAGCTCCAGACCTCACCTTTCTCTGGATCCAGACGTTCAGTCATCAGCTCCTCATCTGCTCTGAGCACTGTTACCAGCATTTCTACCCCAGAATCCTCTCTGCAAGATAAACCATCCCAAGCAGAGGAAATAACAGATATCGACCGAGTTGCTCTGGCTCAGAAGTTTTCTGTAACCCGGAGGTTGTTTGAGACCAATATGATGGAGGTTGGAGGTGGTGGAGGGCAGGTTTCAAAACCTGTGATAGGCAAAGGAAACAAGGGGATGGCAAATGGAGAAGTCAACCAGGTAGATAAGGAGGAAGAGACAAGTGGGAAAAGGAGGCACACAGAGGAGGATGGTTTAGATCAAGAAAAATCCACAAACCATGGCATAAATAGGTCCTCGCTGAAGCCTCTTTCACCAGCATCACTGACAAGGCACCTTAAATCTGCTGTATTGGATGTCCCCGGTGAAACATCCAACAAATGTCCCTACGATCTTGACATACAAGACGAAACCACAGCATCACAAACAGGAGAAGGGAGGGCAGAAGGAGGAACTCTTGATCCCTGCTTGACCCCTGAGGAGACATTAAGGGCAGAACTAGTCAACATACAGAATGAGTCATCAGAAAGTGATGAGAATGAGGAAGAGAAGGAGCGGAAAGAGGACAAGAACTGGCTTCATGGGGAGGTGGAAGAGTGCATGAAAAAAGTTGAAGGAGAATGTGAGGAGGCCCTAGTGGATGATGTTTTTGAGGAGCCCAGCGTGGAAACAACACCCAGACTGAGAGCATTCATTTCCCCAGAAGAACACCAGAATGAGTTATCAGCGGGCCTGCAGTGGAAAAGAGTTACTGAGGATGGCAGAGGAGACGAGTATCCGCAGGTGAATGAACAATGGGAGGGTGAAAAGGAGGAGCAGAATAGGCATTTTATAGCACAGGCTGAGCAGAAGTCAACAGAAGAACAGGGAGACACCAGGAAAAAGAAGACAGATGTTGGAGGGAAAGAGAGGGTCATCATGCAAGAGGAGGATGTTTACAAGAAAGCAGAGGGGAAGAGGAAAGGAAAAGAGAAATGTAGACAAAATGAAGAAGAGAAAAGGGAGCGAGAAGATGGTACACCATCTGAGGAGCTCGTCACAGAGGAGGTCAAGCATGTGGTGAGCAGAGGAAAAGTAGGAGGAGGCCAAGAGGAGGCAACAGGAGATGCAGTGGTCTGTGGGATTGAGAACAAGGCTTTTGTGTATGATCAGGAAGCCCAGTCCCATCCAGAGCTTTTAGTGTCGCCAAGCCAGGACTGGGAAAATTCTCTGCATGCAGAGAATCAGCTTTTACCGGAGTGTGAGGAAGTTCCTGGTGTGCCTGAAGTGGAAGACCAGAAGCATCAGGAAGCATCGAAAGCTGAAAAGAAGAAGGTCAGGTTCTCCTCGGCGCCGATCAAGGTAGGAACAAATGATACAAACGTGAACTTCCAGCAGTCACTGATCCTTTCATTGACAGCTGCACTTGTCTGTGAAAGTCACGCTCTCAGAAAACCTCTTTCTGGTAGATTTGTGCAACTGTCAGTTCCAGCTGCTGTTTGCATCCATGCAAGAGAAGTGTTAGCCCAAAGCCATGTTTCTAATCCATTTGGGGAGGAGGAAAAGCAAGATCCCACATGCTTCACTCTGTCAGCACCAGGCTCAGAGCTGCCTTCAGAAAAAAAAATCCTGTGGATGTGTCTGGTATTAATCTGGATCAATTCATAACAAACAGTTGTAGTGGCAGTCAGTGTAGTATCAGTGACTGTCACGAGGAAGTTGTGTGTGTGTGTGTGTGTGTGTGTGTGTGTGTGTGTGTGTGGCGATCTTGGCAATCCTATAATTACGCTTGCTCATGTCTTTGCGCTCCATGAAGCTCTCGCTCTCTGACTCTCACACACGCTCACTGACAGATTTGCCGACATAAACAGTGTCTTGTTGTGTCAGTAGCTGCAGATGGTTCTCTTTATGGTCTGCTCATGGTGAACACATGCACTAGATATGAAAACACAACAGTGTTTCCAACAGGCCTAAATTTGACAACAGTGCTAATCTGTATTGAGGCCATTTCAGGAGCTCAAACTGTATACTGGATGGTGTTTTCCAGGTGTACAGCATGTATTCTAATGAAACGTACGACAGACACAACGAGGATGTTGACCCTGTGTCCGCCTCAGCTGAGTTTGAGCTAGAGAAGAGAGTGGAGAGGATGAACGTTTTTCCAGTGGAGATAGAAAAGGGTTTGTATCTGCTCTCTTTTCTTCTTATTTTGTCTGTTTGGTGTCAATATGCATTTCAGGATGTAATGTCTAAAGCCAAAAGAAAAAAAGAAAAAAAAGATTCAACTAGTCATATCTACATTAACATTATTAATATGAGAATAAATTCCTAATACCTTAACTACCTACTCGTTTTCCTCTAGGAGAGGATGGACTGGGCATCAGTATCATTGGAATGGGTGTAGGTGCCGACCAAGGACTGGAAAAACTGGGAATCTTTGTCAAGACAATCACTGAAGGAGGAGCAACAGAGAAGGATGCAAGGTCAGCTTCCACATTAATCTTTTCTTTGATTGACTGGTTTCTTTTAAAGAGACCAATGACCGACACACAATATTCTCTGTTGTCTGTATGTGTTTGTATGTGTCAGGATTCAGGTGAACGATCAGATAGTGGAGGTGGATGGAGTCAGTTTGGTTGGAGTGTCTCAGCTGTTTGCAGCCAGGATCCTCAAGAATACATCAGGCCTCGTCAAGTTAGTTACCACGTAACGGTGCAACGATGGTGTTCATGTTTTTTTTAAGGGGCTGATGTTGTCATGTTGAATTGTTCCTCTGTCCCACGATTTCTGTACAGTAGTTGTAGATTGCTGTTACTTTGGAGGAATGGCTTAACATTCTGTATAGTCTTTACCGATTTATTTAGAAACCTGGGCATCACTGTATATTTTTGGCCTCATGTTTGATATGACAATTTCAAAAACTGTCTAAATGATCAGTGGTAGAGTCTTCTGAGACTTTTTAAAGTGAGCTACAGAACTGGAGTTATTTAAAGATGAAGGAGTGGTAGTGTGATAAATATAACTTCACAGATGTATTTTTAAAGGACCATGCTGGGGAAGTTGCATGTTTTAACCAGTGAATCACGTAATATATACTTTACATTACTGCCAATTTTTCGTAAGTGTGCCATAGTGTTTACATTGTCTCCAGCCTTTTACATACCAACAAAAATCTCTCCATTAGTGTCGCAGAAATGACGACAACAGCGGATTTAACATCAATATTTTCACTTCAAGACTGTTTTTGTCTTTCACAACAGATCTTTTTCTATAAATTGTCTCAAAACCAAATTTGTGAATGGGATGCTTTTTCACACCTCAAAAATGTGGGATATTGGAGTGTCTATGAATGCACCAACATTATGATAATATAAGATATTGCCATAGTATTACTATAGTATTACTATAACTAATAAAAGTTATTAGGCTGAATTCTATTTCCATCCCTCCCTGATATGATTCACTGTCATTATTGATGTTATTGATAACACCTGTGCTTAATGTCTGCCGTCTGTCTCACAAAAAGATCTGCTTCAGTGTTATGTGATCAGGTAATTGCTTGCAGCTTTGACTGATTTTTGTGTTCTGCTGCAGGTTTTTGATTGGTCGAGAGAAGGAGGGGGTGGAAAGCGAGGTGGCTCGGCTTATCAATGAAAGCCTGGAAATGGATAAAACAAAAACCATGAAGGTGTGTTTTCTTACAGAAGAGCAGTGATTGAATCGTAACAATAGCTTGTAATATTTATTGTACTGTTTTTCTGTCTTTGTCAATATATGAAGAGAGAAAGAGGAGGCAGCGGAGAAGAGGAAAGTGATGGCAGCATGTCAGAGAAGTGGTTGGTGGATGAAGAAAAGGAGGAGGATGAAGAGGAGGAGGATGTGTCTGTTCTTTCCAGTTTGGAAAGCTACCAGCTCTGCCTCAAATACCAGCAGGTACTTTGCCCTCAATTTTTTTTAAAAGAAAAATACTCTCAAACCACAAAAATACTAACACTCACAGAGGTATTTAGAGTAGAAGACAAAACTAAATTCAAGACATTTCACCTCAGTTTGTACTGTGTTTGTATGTATTTAAGATTGTCAGTAATAAAGTTTGCTTGATATGTGAAACTATTAAAAGTGTATATGCTTTCTTATTAATTGCAATCCAACCAAACGCATTCATGTATTTGCTTTTCCACTCTTGACTGTGAGTATAGCTTCAATCAAAACTACGAAGCAGAACAACCCGACTTCAGCACGCCAGAGAAAAGGTAGGTCACTCAGTTGAAACTTGGAGCTCTCTCTCTCTCTCTGTCTCTCTCTCTATCTCACACTCACTCACTCACTCACACATACAAACCAATAACAGTACTCACTTTGATACACCACCTTTGCATCCAAATTCGGAAACAGTCTGACCCATTTAACTGTGTATGAGATGGCTCGATGTGGAGTTATTAGGACACGGGCCACGTTCCAACACTTCTCCACGTCAGCCCTGCTTTTCTGCCTTTGCCTTGAAGTAATCACCACTGTGACATAACTGGGTTGGTGAAAGCCTTTCAGAAGAAAATCTGGCTTTCTTCTATCCAACTGTGTTAAATCTGTCAATACTTCATTTGTTGTATCAAAACTCTTGAAGTAAGAAGACAATATTCAGGGTCTCAGCTAGGAACAGTTTTGTGATGGTACCAAGATGAAAATCTCTTCTAGATGCTCTTTCTTTCTTATTGTGCTTATGACATTTATTACATACATGTATTTAAAGACACGCATGATTTTTTTTTTTGCTGTATGTATAGTTAAGGACTCGGGAGGAGCAGCAGGCATGTTGGGAAAGCCACAGAGCTGAGTTGGAGCAAAGGGTGGAGGATGAAGAGGAGAAAGCCGACAAACTAGAGAAGTACGGTGGTTTGTCTCCATTTGTGACCATTTTTCTCAAGAACATGTCATAGTGTATTTTCCCAAAGTAGACGTGAGGCTGAAAGGCTGCAGTAGAATAGTCATGTTAATAAACATAATGAAGATGATAATGTTCGTTTGGAAAGTGTTTGTGACACTCTATTTGTCAGGTATTGGCAAGAGGCCCAGACACTGTGCAGAGTTGTCAGCCAGCGACTGGCGGATGCACAGAGCCAATCAGAAAGCCTGGAGATCAAATACAGCAAGGCCAAGAGACTGGTCAGAGAATACCAGAGCAGGTACTCATGAAATCCTGTTATCACTCACAGTTGGGATTATGGTAAAAAAAAAAAAAAAATTACCTGGGCTGTATTTTGTAAGGTAGTAAAATCGTGCGAGCATTATACTCACTCACTCTCTCTCTCTCACACACACACACACACACACACACAGAATTAAGCTTTTCAAATGATGTTTTTTTTTTTTTTTTTCCAGAGAGGAAGAGCAGGAGAAGAGAGAAGCAGATTTGAAGAGAGAAATGGAGGACAGAGATAAGCAGCACAGAGAGACTGTTGAAAGGCTGGTGAGAGGAGACTTCTTAAGCCTGTTTGGATTTACTCCACTGAAGCCATTTTTCTCTGTAGTCATTGTTTCACACTTTTTATCACAGATGGCACAGCTTGAGAGAAAAGAGGCTGGACCCGAGAGAAATAACCATTCAATGGACTCTTCAGTCACAGGTAAGCATCTGTATCACTGTGACAACGGAGTGTACCGCTTATTTGACTGAATGTCTCTTTGACTTTGTGGAGCTGCTGCCTACGAATATTTCTGATGTCAAATTACTTTTATGGATTCTGAGTTTATTATAGTTTTTCAAACTTCTTGAATGAAAATATGCTTTTTTTTTTTACTGCGCTGAAATGCTTTGTGTCTCAGGTTCAGACTGGTATCTTCAAATTCCTGATACAGGACGGTTGGACTCCAGCGCTCACATAGCCAGAGCTCAACTAGCCCAGAAATCCAAGCGGCACCCACCCTCACGAGACAAGCTGCGAGAGAGCTTCAGAAAGCAGGTAAGAGTTGGAGCTGAGAAATACAATAGCAATGACTCGCACTAAATTTGATGTTTCCAACTCCCGCGCACACACACACGCACACATGCGTGTCTTTTGTAGCTGCAGGAAGAAGCAGTCCAGAAACCACAGGAGAGCCAATCACTGTCTGCTCCCCCAGTGGTACCAAGCAACAGAAGTGACCTGTCCAGTACCTCCTCATTCTCTACCTTCAGTCTTCAGCCTCCCACCAGCTCCATTTTCACACCTCCCATCTACATCACTGACACTGTCACTCCCTCGCCATGCAAGTCCTCAGCTTCCAGAAAGTCCAAAAGAAAATTTCCTGACTTCAGGTGCAGGATTTCTGTCTTTTTCTTTGACTTATAGAAACATAACCTAATCGGATAACACAAAATCTTTTTTCACTTGTCCCTCAGTATATAAGCCGTAGTAGTGTATAGATTGCCTTTCAGCCTCATCTGGTCTAATATGGCACTGACTGAGCTGTTTACTGGTGCTGTGCTTTTTCCTGACACTTTTAAAGACTGGAGTGACTCTTTTTCAGTGGCCTTCGCAAGACTCTCAGCAAACGGAGAAGTGGAAAACACAGCAGAAGGTCTATTAGCAACAGGTGTGATAACATCAATCATCCACACAAATAAAACCAGGCAGTGTGTGTGTTTTATACTTTGCACAGAAATAAGCGGTAAGGTTAAATTGTCAGATGATACGAGTGCTGACTTTTACACACTACACAGTATTTAAACTCACTTGGTATCTTCATATTCACCTGCTTTTATTTGCATTTTTAATTTATGTACCAAAAAAACCGAAAGGACACATTAGAAATTCAACAAAAGGAGAAATGGCTCTTGGAAAGTTATTTTAATACACGGCAACCTAAAATGTTTATGCCTTTTTTTTTTTTTTTTAAACATACAGTATAAGACATGCTGTTTAACTTTACACCCAAAAGATGGATGAGAAAAATTTGAATCAAAATATGTAATCTTGATACATTCGCATAAATGAAGTTGAAAAAAAGGGGCTGATTAACATTTTCTTTTTGCTACAAACCTGCATGATATTTGAATGAAAACATGCCTTCCATCAGGGGGTCATGTGGCGACCTGCTGGATGAGCCCACTGGAGTTTCTCCATCCAGTTCAGTCACCTCCATGCCGTCATGCCTGCCCTTCCCCTGGTTCGGAGAGCGGGGGAGAGAAAAAGAAGAGGAAGCAGAGAGCAGCAGGGAGAGGCTCCGGTCCGTGTCCAGCAGCAGTTTGCCGTACCTGACCACCACAGGCAGAAGAGATCAGGTAAGAGAAGAAGAGGGTGCACCTGACCCCACGCAGGCTAGCATGTACTTTAGGCTCACAGTCTTCTCGGCATCATATCCTTCTCCTTTCACAGCTGTCTGATCTAAATATGCCTCGATATCTCGTACAAATAGAAATCCTTTTTAAAACAAGCATATATGCGTAAGCATGCTGTAGATGCCAAATATGTAGGCAGCCCAGGATTGTTTCTGTTGGTTCCAGAGTATTGGCTCTCCGGTGGGCAGCTCCAGCATGGTGGGTCATGTCTCTGATCACTCCCTCTCTGGACACTCTCACACTTTCACCTTTTCCTCCACTGAGGTGAGTCTATCCTTCCCTTTCCTTCTTCTTCCCTTTTTGCTGCTATCTTTCCCCCCACAGGGCCCTCTTTGTCCCGTCAGTTTTGTCAAGCGTGCTCTTCTTTACTTACAGTTCCCTTTCATTTCTGTCCATCTCTTCTCCTGCTACTTTCTCCGGTGTCCTGTTTAAGACCTTGGACGACAACCCAGTTCCCACCACCACCACCAACAACAACAATCAGTGGCAAAGTCGGCCTGTCTTGGAGTGGAGCAACCAGCAGGTGTGTCTGTGGTTAGTCGCCATGAACATGGATCAATACACGTCTGCGTTTTCTGCCAGAGGTGTAGATGGGACACAGCTGCTCAACATGGACAGTGACAAACTCAAGGTGAGCCGATGCGGTTAGATGTAGTTGACGGAAACAAAATATTTTATCACGTTGTCGCCAAAGCTTGATTGATTTTTGTATTTTAAGTCCATTTTATCACATTACGTAGACTAGGAAATTCTGATCTACATGTTTTAAAAGTTGTTTTATTGCCTTATTATTTACAGTTATTTGTTCAGGACACTGGGTTGAACCTGTTGAGGAAAAAAAAAAATGTTAACATCTCTTGTATACATTTGAATTAAGTTTTTGTTGGAGGCTCATCCTGAATGTGTAGAGAATCCATGACTTCACATTTCTCTGTTGTCAGGCTCTGGGTGTGTTCAGCCAAACTGACCGGTCCTCCCTCAAGAAAAAGCTGAAGGAGATAAAGAAAAGGGAGGAGAGGGAACAGAGGAAAGAAGAGAAGAGGCTAAAAGGGGAAAAAGAGAATGCAGTTTTTGACAGGGATGGTGAAGTGAAAGAGAAGGCATGGATGATCAGGGAGGAGAAGTCTATAAAAGAAGTCAGACGCACTGGTAAAACTGTGAGAACCGAGTCGCTTCTTTGAAGGACAGACAGACGTGCAGTCAGAGACACACCAACAGCCAGCAGCACGAGGGTGTGTTTGCAGGAATACACTTGAACCCGTTTCGATTGAGCCACTGCACACATCCTCTACTGTTCCCATCTTAATAGTTGTCGTTTAAGATACCGAAAACCAGTTGGGATTCTTCAAACCAGAGCAGAGGTTAACTCCAGCACCAAAGTTAAAACTCACAGCAAATCTATCTCTGTATTTCGCGTGTAATGTGTATGAGGATTAACTGTCCAACAGTGTTTTTTTTTTTTAAGTGTAAACCATAAATTGTCCTTAGAATGATTTTAATATATAACAATGTGCTGATTTACGCACGCAGGCATTTGCTGTAAATGCTTTTTTAATGTATTAATAAATAATTATTTAAACTTCCTGCGGTTGCCTCAAGCTCTCATTTAACTTCACCTTTGTCACACACAGGAAACATGGATATGACAACATTTATTCATGAAACACTTGTTCACACATATCATGTTCACGCTCATGCTCTTCCTGTGGCAGCCAGTGATTAGAAGATGAATCCTGCAGTGGTTCTGTAGTCTATTTACAAACAGAGTGCTCTGACAATTGTGGATAAGTTACAGTATCTGTACAATCTGAGGCATCTCAAGCATGAAAAAACACATCAATTGTTACAGCAGATCTAAAGTTGGAATGATTAAAAAAATGCACTTTTAAACTGGGGAAAATAACACATTGTCGTAAAAGTCCACTGTGTATGCATTGCATGACTCTGGCCTGTAGAGCACGTAACAGATAGTACCCCGTGCAAGAATAAATACAATTCATTAAAAAAAAATTAAAATGTACAAAACATTTAGAAATATGTCCATACCCCCTCCCCAACACCCTAGTGAACACTGTGAATGTACAAAACCAGCTTCAAAGCTCTGACAGACAGTAGTTGTGCAGGACCTTCTCCCATACTGCGACTCTCTTTCCAGTGATTCATACAGACTTTATTCATGATCAAATCAGCTCCTGAAGCAGAAAGTTTGATCCAGTTTTTAGCCCTACAAGAGATTTTTTTTTAAACTCATGATTTTCTTTGTCTTGATATTTACAGTCCACACTGTGCAAAGGCAGGGCAGCAAAAATTTGTGAAACTGAGTGCCAATCAATCTATGTGGAGTCAGATTTCATTGGCTGTTAAGAATAGTGTTCATGGTCATGCCAGGTTGTCATCCAGGGCTTCTTTTCCAGGTTCTCCCAGTTACCGTTACCAGGGTTTATCGCTCTCTCTTCCCGTCTGATCCGAACCGCATTGTAACTGGGAACCTTGTCTTCATATTTGGCACGCTTAAAAAAGCCACACTGTGGGGAAGAAAAGCAAAAACGCAATTAATGTTTTGTTTGAGAGAAGGCTATTTAAAGGCGTTCAGGGAAAGCAAAGCAGATTGATGAGATGTTTGTCATCAGTCTCTTTGACAGGCGCCAAAATGCGATGAATCCAGTGATAGGTGTAGACAAGCCATCTGTGCACCTCTATGCAGAAAAGAAACCTGCTCTAATGCCCCTGTTTTTAAATGTAGAAAGAAAGAAACCTTCACACCAAGTGACTGTAAGTACAATAGCAACAAAACAAACTGGAAATAGAAGAAGAGATGAAATCGGAGCGATGCAGAATAGCTCCCCCATGGTCTTCATTGCTTGTCAGCCATCACCTCCCCTGGCCATGCAGGTAAACTGTAACGACGCACACATAATCATGTGTGAAAATCTTTTAAGCATAAAGTCTGAGCAGAAATAATCAGTTGGCTTTTATAAATGCATTCATGTCACGGGGCCACTGCCTGCCCAAAAACCAGAAAAGCAGCGCTTTTGTAGCAAGAAGGAGCGAGAGAAGACGTTTCACTCATTTGTGGCCGGCCGGGTAATTTTACCCTCTCTCTCTTTTTTATGCATTTGATGTCAGTCTCTCTTTTTCTGTCGGGTCTTCTTTATTCTTTTTCCCAAAGACTCCACACTGAGGAGAGGAAAATTATTAGAAAATGTGTGTTATGTAGACCTACAGTTGTGTTACAGACTGCTTGCTGTAAGTGTACGGTATGTGTTTTTATTAGCTGGGAGAGCGTGTGTTCCAGGTTTGTGTTGTACCTTCCACAGAAGGAAAGCCAACAGGGCCAACAACAGCAGCCCGAACAGGATGGACAGCACAATGATCCACCACGGCACTCCTCCATACTGAGCTGCACGCCTCTCTGGGAACACCGTCAGCATCACCTGTGAAACACAGAACATCAACATTAAAATATCTGGACCAAAGTGTCACATACTCTTCTACATGTCCTTTTATTCTCTCTATTTATAATGTACAGAAGCTCAGGTATTTTACACTGAAGTCAGCATTTCAGACCTTTAACCCTTTGTTGGGTCCAGGATAGTCACATATTGTAAAATCTTTTTACTGTTGTGTTTAATTACCTGTGTCTCCGCATTTTTCAGCACTGTGTTCTTCGCTGTGCTCTCGACGTGCAGAGAGGCCTTCACCATCACCTTCACGTGATGTAACTTTGAATATTTCTGGTTAAAGAAAAAAGGGAGCAGATCAAGTTTGGATTGTGTTGGGTGTAATAAAGAAAATAGAGCCATCAACACATTAATTTACATAAAAACAATTTTTTTTTTTTTTTTTTTTTTTTTTTTTTATTATTTTAGCTACAATGCAGAATACAAAGCTATAAAAGTGTTTTAATTCAGTAATGATCCTTCATTTAACCAAAAGCCAAGTTATCATACAGTCCTCTATAAAACTCTACGTTATAGATTTACTAATAGGGACCATCCATCTATTAAATGTTTTATTAATAATGACCCACAACATGTGATTTAAACTGAAAGTGAATTAATTATCAAAATTTATGGAAATGATGGGAAGTTTATTTTTTTGTAAAAATAAATAAATATCGGTGCAAAATTAATACTATTATGCCAACTGAACACATGTACATTCAGATTTAATAACCCTTTAATGCTGCTCGTTTAAATTTTTTTGGATCAAAAGTATTTATCATAAGCTTGTCAAAAATTATTTGTGAGCCTCTTTTGTCCTCTCAGGACATTGAAGCTGATTCTAGCAGCCAATATTAAAGTTTATAACCATCTAAAATCCTGACAAAATCCAAACAGCTGAGTAAAACCGCTTTACAGTGTGTTTACCTCTATGAAGGTGTGGTTCCAGAGGCGGGAGTGGAGAGTGATAACTGCATTACTGTCCAGGCCCCGCAGGGGGCAGCTTATCGTCACACAGTTTGCCCCGCTGCCACAGGCCTGTCAACAATAGGAGCAAAAAGTTATCACTGGATTCCCCTTAGAAAAAGGACATAAAATATAATATATGTGAAAAAACAATAGAGTAGAACTTGGTTGTGTGGTGTTACCAGAGTCTCCGATTGCTTGCCATCAATTAAGCGTGAAAAAGTGCCATCGTCGCTTTTCTGGGTGTTTGCTGCTTCTCTTCTCGTCCTGGTGTTCACTGATTCCTTTAAACAGAGAAGAAAATGTTCACTCAGCTAATGCTAAAACTATATTAAGGTCAATATCTTAATATATTTTTTTGTCAGAAGAAAAATAAATCTATCAACGTAAAATTGTCCAGTTCTTAAAAGTAAACATGAAAAGAAAAGAAACATCAAGTAACCACCAGACATTAACATGATGTTTTCACAGACCTTGTTTTGAGGGTTGATCTCCCCTTTAGGAGTGCACTCCATCTGATCCACTCCTGTGGCGCTGATCTTCATCAGGTAGAGCAGCCACTTTCCGTTAGCGATTTCTTTCGGCCACTCGATGTTCATGGTGGCGGTGTCTGTCAAGCGCTTTCCCAGGTTGATTATCTGTAAAGACAGAACCAATGTTCACAGCTAATATCGTATATAAAATCCAACCTGTTCACAAACAATGTTGGATTGATAATAAATGCAATCAAATAAATAGATATACAAGTCTATCAAAGACACTTTTGATCTCGTAGTTTTCGTGTACTCACTCTGAACTGGTGTGTGATGGCACTGCCCATGTCATTTTCAGTCTTAATGGCCGTCTCACCTTTGACCTCTCCACTAAAGTAGACCTGAGATGGCTGTGCTTGTCTGTAAAGAGAGAAATGCACCATTAATAACACAAATCACTTGCATACTTGTGTGTTTTCTGCACATGTATGTGTCTGTTTCTCACCCAGACACAGAGAGCTGCAACAGGATGGCCACATTTGCCTTTGCTTTGACAGGAGCGAGTTTCAGCTGGTCGCTTGTCCTATCAGATCAAAGTTTACACACAAGTCAACTCGGGTACTCATAAGGAACTAGGAATGTTATAGCATACATTATGCATTCATTAAAATCTGTGCATTATATTCCAGGGGTGTATCTGCTGTATTTGTAATAGTAATCAATGTTATTTAGCTGTTTGTGTTGTAGGATTATAAGTTAAATATACTTACGTTTTCAACTGGAGCTCAACCTCCAGTTCAGAAGTGTTCAGAGAGATACCAGATGTACTCAAAATAATGTAGAAGGTTGTCTATTAACACACAGACAAACACAATTTTCAACAATTAATGATGATACTTGTGAGGAGGAGTCAAGACAGAGTCAAAAGGTTATTTTCTCTCACCTCTGTGTCACGTTTGAAGGGGTTTCCAAGCTCACAATCAGCCTTAGAACCATTTTTATTGGCCATGCAGGCTACCGGCCGCTCCTGAAATCAATAACACGTTCCAATCAGAACCACAAATTGATATGTGTGTTTGTGTGTGTGTGAAAGAACATGTCAGAGAAGGAGAAACTCACATTAGGTGAAATGCGGTAAGCAGAGTAGGTCAGGGAGTGTGGCAAGGAGGCGATCACGAAGGCTTCATAAGCATCATCTCCATTTCGATTGGTCACTTTGACCTCCAAAGCGATGTCCTTTTGGTCGCTGAGCGAGATCACCGGCACACCGTTCTCCCTTTCAACAGACAGAAGTTATGAGCCTGTATGCTGATGAGTGTCTGTGAGTAAACTTTCTCACTCTGTGTGAGAGGGAGTGAGGTAACGCTGTCTCGCATGAAAATTTACACTCAAATTAGCCATAATGAAATATTAAGTGTGTATCCTCTTACAGTTCCAGTGGAGTGAAGGTATCTTCGTCAGTTGTCCTGTGGCCGTAACGATATTTCACCTCCAAGTTGCTCTGACACACATTGTCCCTGCCACAACCCTCCTTCAGGAAATTCACCTACAAACACATTTACACACATAAAAGATCCCACAGTGACAGCAGCAACAACATCTACAACAGAATATGTCCTTTGAAAAGTCCATACACTGAGCAATGCACACATACACACCACTGATCGAGTTGTCATTGCCGAGTTGGCGTCCAGGACGGGGGCCAGTGGAGGAGTTGAGCTCTGTCTACGTTTACGTGTGGCGTCCTGGATATCCACAGACACATCGATGGGGATCCCATGTAGCTTGTCTCGAATGTTTTCCTGGAGGACGACGACGACGTCACACAACATTACCCACGACCCACAAAGCACTTTGATCACAAGAGAACGCGGAAGTTTTCAATACCTGTACGGCAAGTTGATGAGAAATGCAGTGCGTCGTTTTTTTGCTGTCCATGGTGAAGGTACCTTTGGATTCAAAGTTATTTTCAGAGGCAGATGACCCAGTGAAGGTCACCCTGGGAATGAGACCGTTCGCCCTGTGGTCGGCGTCGGCCTCGAGGGAGTATGCCACCGCTAAACGGGAGAGATGAGGGGATAGAGTATAAGAGAAGGGAATGTTGCATGCAGTTGGTTTTTTGTATTTGTAAAATACAATAAAGATAATATTTAGGCAAAGAGAATAAAAGGAAGAAATTTGGCTTATCTTACTCAGTGTGGGGGTGTAGCTCTTGGGGCTGGCAGTGTAGATGAAGCACGCCTTAATATCCAAGCTGGAGACACAGTGCAGTGTATTCACAATCAGACACAGCACTGGCAGACTTCTTTACAGTGTTTCCACATTTATTCCATATTACAGTTGTGCTTAATGATAAAAGATATGAATTCCCTCACAGGCCGGACCTGTCATTTAAAACTCAGAACAAAACAAAGGACAAACGCACCAGAAGGCGTTGCCACAGTTCTTCTTGGTGAGGTCGATTTCGTTCGGCAAGAACTTGATTTCCTTCTTGATGTTAATAACTGGACGGGCTCTGAGAAAACAAGAACTCAGTGAGCACCTCGGTAAACGTGATGACAGGCACGTGATGAGATTATAGTTCTAGCTCACTCACCTGTAGACAAACACAGAGTCTGAGAGGGATCCGACAGCCAGGTCGGGATAGGAGTTGCTATCCAGGTCCATGTTGCCTGCCAAAGAGTAGCCGAATAGCTTCACCCCTAAAGGCTGACCAGACATCTCCTAAAACAAGGGGAACACACACTTACTGTACAGCCCTATCATCTAAATTCATGCTTGGATTTGAAAATTCAAGCCTGTTGTGACCCAAACCAAACAACCAATCACAAGTAGAGCTCTATATCATGTTATACATGTCCACACTTTCCCTAAATGAGGGTTTCGAAAGCTTTCAGGGTTCAAGCAGCACAGTCAAACTGATTTAAACGCATTTTTTAATACCTTAAGAATACAGTAATTTTATTTTCTGAGACAATGGTACACATTTGAAGAAAACGTATATGTTCCACACATTTCTCAACCTAACAGCCTTCTTACCTCACAAGGCTGCAGCAGAATAAAAAAGTCATTTTACCAGTTTATTAAGTACCTGCGCAGCTTTGTCAGTGAATTTTCCTTCGGCTGATCCATGGAAGATGTAAACGTGCCCTGCGCCATTATCTTCATAAGGAGCTCCCACTGCAAAATCTGACAGCAAGAACAACAACAGTGACTTACATTGTGGTTATTTATGTGCTTTAAAGACAGGACATCAAGAATGACCAGCAGACAGTAGTGTACATATGCACACACACAATTACTGCCTCCTCACCATTGTAGCCGTCCTGATTGATGTCTCCCAGGTTTTCCACAGACAGGCCAAACATGGAGTCCTTCCGTCCGTCTATTCTGATGGGTTTCGCTTTGTTCCAGTTTCCACCTGGGTTGATGTAGATGTAGATAGCTCCTCCAATTTCTCCATCTTTCTCAAAGTACTGAGGTGCCCCCACCACTATATCCTGCCAACTAGGAGCATCACATTTTCATGAGTATACAGTCTGTATACAGTCACAGGTTCTATGCGTCATCCCGAGTCACTCACCCATCCCCGTTGAGATCCAGCACAGTCAGATCGTAGCCAAAAGACGAAGCCAGTCCCTCCCCTTCGAGAGTGTACTCTTCCAACAGGATCTTGCTCGTGGTTCCGCCTGTCTTCAGAAGCACCACTGCTCCGCTGTGGTTCGCTCTGGGAGCTCCCGCCACCACGGTCAGCTGGCCCTTCTTGGTCAAACTCTTCCCTGAATCCAGAGAGAAGCCTGAGACAAAGAGAGACAGAGGATGGTTAGGTGTTTCTTTGTGTAAATGGAAGAACCAGAGTCACGGTGAAACTTCTGTCTTTTACCCAGGTAGCTGTTGGCAGGAGCAGGAACCAGGTCAGGCTTCTTCTCAGTCTCATCTCCCGCCTCAAATGGACCATCATCGTAGATGCCCATCTCTATGAATGAGTCATTGTTTTGTTCCACGCGTACCACGCCTTAAAGAGAGCAGGGGAGGGGAGATGAGATGAGACGAGATGGGTTAGATTTGAATTGCAATAAAAGAATGCAAAACTCATAACAGTCATCTTCATTGAAAAAGTAATGGCAAACACATGACTGAAAAAAGCTGCACCGGCAAATCCCTCCATCATGAACAGTGAACATCATAAATCAGAGAAGAACATGTGCTGGTGAGGCCTTTTACAGTCAACATTGATGCTGTTGTAACTGCATGCCTGCATGTCACACACTAGACTACCTTTCCAGTTATAAGCTCCAGGAGCCCCGAAGATGAGGTAGTGGTAGTCCTTGTCGAATGTGGCAGAAAGGCCCTGCTGGCAGGAGCCGAACATCTCGTGGCCCCGGGGCCGGCCGTCACAAAAATGCCATTCGCCTCCGTCTCCATCAATTCGTTGGCCGCTGATTGTTAAATCCTGACGCAGCACGTAGCAGCGGCCAATGATATCGCGGGACTCTATGGCTGTGTTGACATTGGTACGGCGCTGGTAGCGATGGGCGCATGTCTACCAGGGAAACAGAAACAGAGGCGTGGTTCAGTGGAAGCAAAACTGTTGGAGTGACAACAAATTAGTTTTGTTGACTAGTACTAATCAATTTATGTTGTTTTTAAGATACCAGTTTGAACAACTTTGTAGCAATGTTGGTAATCATGAAATTGTTTATGTTTGGATACAAATGGTCTTACCACAACTTGGCCTCCTGGCCCCTGACTGCTGACTGTCACTCCCATCCACTGGTTTTCTTTGCTTTCTCTGGTTATATCCTCTACACAGAGACAAACACCACAAACAAAAATACATAAAGGGAGATTGTAATTCAAATATTGGGGAAAAGAAGTCCAAAAACACATGACAGAAATGCACAAGTGTCAGCAGATATCTCACCTTCATTATCAAAGTTAACTCTGGTGCAGCCAGCGGCGGTGGAGCTCATATCACAGTTGTAGAGTCCTCCGGTCACTTTGGCCTTTTGGCCACGCAATGCTTTTGCTCTTGGCGCACCGACCAGCAGCCTGCAACAGACACACACACATATATATATATATGAATCCAGCCTGACACCATAGGCAGCACAATCAAAATGCTCATTGTGACAGTGGTAACACTCTTCTGACATCTAGGACTCGACATGAGGAAGACTCTGGCATTTCTTCCAGTTGCACATCACATTATCACACATTCCAGTCGACGGTGCCACACAGCAGCCATATTCACACGCACTCACAAACACGCACGCACATCCGCCACCAAACTGATGTTCCATGTCCTCACAGTCTAACTGTGTCAAAGACCTCTTTCAGCCGCCTGCTGTGGATGATTGAACCGGGCTTTCTATCTCTCTCTGTGCACACACACACACACGCACACACAGACGCTGCCTTTGTGGACCAACGACAAGGGCAAACGCCACAACCAAGTCTTGATGATGGGCATCCAGTTCCCAGGTTTTCCTACAGAGTAAATCAAACACTTCACTAATGTCATGCTTTGAAATGTTTGAAATGATGTTTTGTGCAGGTTTACAGCGGAGAGTAGGACACGTACACACCGCTAACACACTAATCTCTCTCTACGTGTATTGTAAGTTTCCTGGATCGCTTTCTCTCTCATTGGCTTGCCTTGTCTGCCCGATGACCTTCAGAGTTAATGTTGTGCAGCACACTGTCTTCACCAGATGAGATTAAGCAAAGCCATTTTTAGCTGGAATACAAAGCATTCTCAGATACACTCACCATCTGGGAGGAGACACACAGCAGAGTGAAGAGATGGGGCCTAACGCGATCAGCATGTTAGACCTCACTAGTCAACACTACAAACACTAACTGCATGAGGGCGAAGATGACAGACTATGAAGATAACTATCTGATACAGAATAAATCATTATGGATACTGATTTCAGCAGGCGTGATGAGGATTAGCAAACGACTATAAATCAGACAAAAATATGGCTGCTGATAACTTTTCACATAGTTGCACACACTCGCGTGTCTTTCAGGAACCCCAGAGAAATGATTATGTAATTTCTCTAATATAAACTGCACTTAACGACAATAGACTCCTTTTGCACGATAAACAAGTGTGCACCGTTTATCCCATTTTAACCACTGCATTGCTTTGGCCTTGTTTTAAAAACCAGAACAATATAATTTATGTTGCTATCCACACATCAAGTGTTCAATCCAGCCTTTGTTTAATTATAAAGGGAGTGATAACATTTTAAATTTGATACCACAAAACCTGGTCAACTATCCACCTCTATGTGCACTACCGTAGCCTGATTTGAATGAGTCATCACATCAAAGAGAGGACTGGTGACTAACAACGAGTCCCAGGTGGGTACATCTCCATTCCCATCATCCTGTGAGACAAAGGAAATCAGGAGAATGGACGGAAAAATCTCTGCCAAGATGTACTGGACTCTGGGGAAATGGGGGTCACTGGGGATGGGGTCAGAATTATACTGTAGCTCCGACTTCTGCATAATCACATTGTTAAACTCTGCCTCAGTGTTCTTTTGAGGTAAAGGCAACTAACAATAGAGCAGTTTCTAGTTACACTAGTTGATTACATTTGATCCAAATAACAAAGACACTGAACTGAATCACAAGCTCGTCCCAAAGGACAAATTTTACCTTTATTGCTACACAATATAAATATTTTCTGCAACAGAAGAGAGAAACACTGACATGATGTCGGTGACTAGCGCTGTGATAACGATGACCTGCTGCTCCGCTGACAGTGACCCTTCTGTTTATATAATCATTTACCACCAGCAGAGGAAGCTCCAACACACAGGCTTGGACTACAGGAAGGACTAACACAAACAGAGAGAGAGAGCGAGAGAGAGAGAGAGAGAGAGAGAGAGAGAGAGAGAGAGAGAGAGAGAGCGTGTGTGTGTGTGTGTGTGTGTGTGTGTGTGTGTGTGTGTGTGTGTTTGGCCCCAAGTGTGTAGTGATTTCCAAACAGACACTCACACACACTCGGACACACAGACCAGCTCTGCCTGCGCGGGACAACAGACCGACTTGCGCAGAGTGGCCACTGTAGAGACATCCCACTGAGTGGGGTGTGTTGTTTTTTGTTTTTTTTTAACAGCAGCGAACTGGCTGCCGGTGCGGGCACAGCCCGTTGCTTAGCAACAGTCAGTGGCACCCTATCAACTAGAGGCGTTCACCTAATGGATTGCAGAAGTTCATGACGTGTTACACAACTTCTCTCTCCATCCATCTGAATCTGTTGCTTGTATTTGGTGCCCAGATGTAAAACTGATTTATGATCCTCTCAACATTCTTTCAGACATCACCTCTTTTCTTTTCTTCAGCTCCTCTCTCTTTCTCTTTGATGTTGGATAACCATAACTAACCTGAGGGGAACAAGAGGGGTTCAATCTGACTCTTATGCTTGATCTCTATCAAATGCACAGACCACATACACAAAGCTGACTTCAGTATTAAACTTTCCAGTCTCTTCTATCATTTTTGGAATGTAGACACAGCACAACATGGACATTACGGAACCTACTGACATGTCTTGTTTTCCTGTCCTTTGCAGCCTGTACATCCTTTATTCTCAAAAAAAATACACACAAACATACATTTACTGTCTCCCACACATTTCTCACAGTCACTCCAAGCTCTTAAACTTCCCTGAACTCTCAGTTGGTCTCCCCCTCCCTTCCTCCCTCCCTCTCCCTCTCACCACTCCTGCATTTTGCACTTTCCCTCTTGATTTTATTACACAGACAGCTCCATCTGGCAATTATGACAAAGCATGGAATGCCCCCCCCCCCCCCCCCCCCCCACACACACACACACACACACACGCGCTGGGACAGACGCATGCACGGATGCCTGCGCAGGTCCTGCCCTCTCCTGCAGGTACATGTAACACTAGTTGTTGCAGGGGATGAAAGACTGTGGAAAATGAAAGTGTGAAAAAAAAGTTGGCATGCATGACTGGCAAAAGGATTGTGACTCAGGGTGCACACAGCCATGAGGAGACAAACATGGGGGAGGGGGGGTTCAGGGGGGCACAAGCGCACACACGCTACCACTTACTACAGCACACATGTTGTTGAAATGCACATTAGCATGTGCAATCACAGGAAAAGAAAGTTTATCTATGTATCTCTATATATCTATCTATGTCTATATCTATCTATCTATCTATCTATCTATCTATCTATCTATCTATCTATCTATCTATATCTTATCTATTTATGTATATCTATCTATCTATTCTATTCGTCCATTTTATTTTGCCTCAGGTTAGGAATGTATCAAGCAGCAAACTGAGCTCTCTGACAGTCTTCCAAATGACTGACAACAAGGCAACGCCTCAGTGCTCAGCCACAGCATGCATCAGCACCATTAAAACACACCAAACAGGCACGCACACACCCACGCACGCACACACGCACAGGCAGTACATGAACGCATGTGCATGCACACAAGTCCAGTGTCCACAGTGAGAGCACATTCCACCTCTACAACAGCAGTGTGAGCACTGTCACTTGCAAAACAAACACGGCTTACTGCGCCAACATGCACACACAAATCCAAACTTAAATTACAATGTAACATGCTGCTGATGGTTCAAGCTCAACCGACTGTGACAAAAAACTTATTTAACAAACTATTCAACTATATAATTGTATTTTGAAGTGATTATGGTAAACAGCTCTTCATAATATTGAATAAACCCACTAAAATCCTGCCTGAGAATACATCTCATGACAAGTGCTGCAAATAAATGATTTTGTTTCTAAATTGATTTAAGTTTAGGTAATACATTTCAGATATTTATTAATACTCCCCCCAAAATTGTCCAGAGCCATAATTGACACATTTAAATTTCTTGTTTTGTTTGGCCAACAGGCCAAAACATGAGGAGGAAAACAAGCACACCTTCACATTTAAGTGGGCAGAACAAGCAAAGGTTTGGCACATTTGCTTGAAAACTATTTAAATAATTATCAAATTTGCAACCAGTCTATTATTCAATTAATCTCCTAATTGCTTGAGCAGTTGACACACCCACTCAGTCTACATTACTCCTGCAGGTAACTGTTGTTTTCCAGCTCACAGAATCCAACTCTGCTCTGTTTTCTTGTGTTTAACTTTACAACCTGAAGCAGCGGGACTCTGTGGCAGCTATGGTCTTGTGCTGATCACCATGTGTCTTTCATTTAGACACAGCGTAGAACTAGGACAAAAACTGTCACTGTGTTTGTGACTGTGCAGCTGTGGTAGAAGTGTGTAAATAGGTTTAACAACTAGGAGGAGGTTAAAGACTTAATAACTCTGCAGTGTTAATAGTGCAGCGTATATTGTGGTGGGTAGACACTGTTGTGCTGTGACCCTTAAATACGTTGCACTAAACTACTACTTCAAGCACAGTTTCACCCCGTCTGTTGACAAGGCACGAGATAGAAAAGCCGGAGTATTGATCATTTCTGTGTAAAAAGTCAGCTAATGGGAGCAATTTACACAAGTAATTCTCAGGATTAGATTTTGATCCTCACTGCAGGCACTCACGCTGTCTGCACTGCTGGTGATAGAGGGTTAGGTTTAAACTACAAGTACACAGACTCAATATGTTGAGGTATGTTGTCATAATGTTGTATTCCAATATTTCCAAGGCAGGACTTTTGCTTGTACTAGCGCTGTGTATTGGCAAAAATCTGACAATACCATGAGCATATTGTGATATATTGTGTTATTGTAAGCAAAGCGATATGTTGGGAATTTTTTCCTCTTGTTTTAGGGAAAGCTGTCATGGTATAAAGAACACACTACCATATACATATAATACAACCATATACATAAATATTGTAAGGTCTCAGCCTGACAATGTTAGGTGCCCTCAGATGACTCATGTTGCAATTTGGCACTATATAAATAAAACTGAAATGAGTTAAAAAGCATATTTTCTTGAGCGTTTTCACGTCACAATGCTTAGGAGCGGTACCCAAGCCATTTTGGGCACCACCGAAGCCAAATGTAAAATCATTGTGGAGAGCATCAAAACTAACTGGATGACTTTTCCCAGGTATATGGTTGCTGTTGGTCCCCCCCCCCATGGACTTCTTCAGCAGGTTTTAGGCATTTTGGGTGTTTTGCATTCATCTGCTCAGGCTTTTGCAGATTTTGGGATGTTATACACAAATATGGTAATAATAATGATGGTAAAAAAAATTGTGAAATTGCATATTTTTAATTGAATTACATAAAACTTTCTTGGGGGAAGACACCCAAAACCCCAACCACATAAGTGCAGCTGAGTCTTTCATAAACTTTGGGTAAACGCTGCTTTTATTTTTTTTTTGCTTTTTTTTTGCTTTTTTTTTTTATACAATCACAACAGTGAGATCTGCATTTGTATTTATCACAGTCCCTGTAGCTTCCAACACAATAGCACTACTTTTTGTGCCATCTAAACAAAGGAATCATCATGAATACTTGCGTGTAGACTGTTATTTAAAAATACTACAGGGTTTTAGATAAGGGATTAAGTATCACAAAACATAAAATAAATTGTTTTTTTTTTTTTTATATATATTCTATTGCTACTTTTACTGAAGTGAAGGTTTCTGAATAGCTCCTTCGCAACTAATCACGGAACTACATAACTATTTGAAAGTCCCTTAATCACAAACATCGTTGAACATAAGTCATTCTTTTTGGTTTATGACGGAACAAAGTGAACCAGATTCCCAGATGAAAGAATCTGACTGCTCTGATCTCAGGTCAGTTTCAAATCAGTACTCGGTGGCAGCTGGCCTTTATGCACAATGACAAACTCCTCTGAAACGATGCCCATAGACACGCCACCAGTGATTCAATGAGATGTCTCTGCTTTAGGAGCCAAATTTTTGTTCTCAGCTAAAAGTCGGCAAAAAAAAAAAAAAAAGAAAAAACGAAAAAGAAACGCGAGTGCGCGCCGAGTGCACGCGCATAAAAAGCTTATATGCAGGTCCAATAAAAACAAACAAATAAGTAACCCGGTATGAAAGATTAACAACCCGGCTGGGACTACAGGTAATCTCACAAGATGCGTATGTAAAAAGGTACAGCGCACTCTTTGAACAGGTTAGAGGAACTTGTTTGAGGAGATTTCGTTAAAAGCAAAACCGTTTTAAATGTACCTGCGACACACCTGCGGTGCAGCTTTTAGCACTGTTGTGATACTGCTGGCTGAAAAGTTGTATGTGGCTCTCAAAAGACAGAAGGAGAAAGGAGTTTGCTCTCCTCTGGCAGCTCTAAGAACCTGAAATCAACTTCCAGTAGTCTACAGCGCAGTGACATTTTTGATTATATGGTGCACCGAAGTTATTTTAAAGAGAGAAATGCGTGTTCCCGAGGCTACGACGACGCACAAGTCCATTAATTACCCTGCGCAACCGTTTCCCTTTGAAGAAAAACTCGTGGTTCTTACATTCTCTTATCCGCCGGTTTGAGCTGCCGGTGCATGGCGAGAGAGAAGCCGAACAGGCTCCCCGGGTCCCCGTTCTTCTGCAGGACATTCTCGGTGTCCAAGTTGAAAGCCGACAGCCGTCCACACCCCAAGAGAAAGGCGACCAGCCACAGTCCACAGGTGATCGAGTCCTCCATGAAAACGTAAAGCTCCCTTGAACTTGTGAAAGGTGAGTCCCTTAGTGCAGCAGGAGCAGAGTGCGACTGAGTAAGACTGCTGCTGGAGGGTTGAATGTTGTCCCACTTGCTGCTCCTGCTGCCGCCCCTCCCCTCCGCGTCGCTCACACACGCAATCCTTCCCATAAACTCTGAATCCTCAAACTGCGTGAAATCCAGTGTCAAGTACAGTATTTCAGCAGGAAACCATTAACGCCTTGTAAGTTTGTTGTTAGTTTGCAGCAGGTCAAGTGTGATCTAACTGGGTCAGCGACGCCCGAGGATGCCTGAAAATAAATGTTGTGCTCAAAACTTGTGCTCCAAGCCACAGTGGCAGCTTTTGACAGCAAATCTCTTAAGTGTAACACTAATAACGGCTGCTGTTAAACTCCCCAGGAAATAGGCATAAACAAAACATCTTCTAAATCCCACAAGAGGGAAAATATTGGCAAAAAAAAAAAAAAAAACAACCCGGAGTAATCGGCACATTTGTTCAAAGCTCTCATTGTGAATTGTGCTTGCTGAACATCAAAGTTCAATGCCGTATACAATGAGAGGAGAGAGAGAAACATGCTGGTACAGTAGTTAATCAATATAGTAACTTCCCCCAAAAGTTTCCCAGTTGGCATTGTTCAGTACAGATAACAATAGCAATAAAGTGACAGCAATAGAGAGTGAGTTAAAGACACAATTTTGGACCAAGGGAATAGAAAAAAATAGACACATGTATCAACTGGTGTGTTTGTGTTACAGTAGCTTACGTCTACAACCACGGCCCAGAAATCCAAAGCTACAAAATTAGTCTGAATCTAAAGTGACAATCCTTCAGGCCACATCGCTCAGCTCATTACATAGTATCACCACGGGGCCTGCGTCTTCTGCAATGACTCATTACTACATGAGTCGCAGAGCCAGAGACAGGACTCGGCACATTTACAGACTCCCTCTCGAGATGATTTTCAAGGCATTCCATGAGACACTGACCCAAAGCTTGTCCTCGCAACGCAGCATTTCAGCAGACAACGCCGGCTTTGTGTGCGCACAGAGACAGAGGGCAGACTGAGAGGGAGAGGGAGAAAGAAAGTGCCCACATACAGTACTATAAAAGGCACAAATAATGGTGGAAGAGGGGGGTGCAGAAGGGAAAAGGGCAGGGGAGGAATGTGGTTAATATACAGGTCTCTTATCTACTTAAGTCTTCATTAGGAGGCTTTGGAAAGATTGAGTGAGGATCAGATGATTTAGCATTACTTGGAACAGAAACAAAAGTTTTCTCCTGATCTTTTATATTAGATTTTTAATGAACACATGGGGGGAAAGGTGCGTTTGATATGTATTTGAAGAAGAGACTGATTCAATCGGAGTTTCAAAAGCATTCTTTTTGTCCGTTCAGTCACATGGGAGGCAGATGTCCTGATGATATTATCATTTCAAAATCTCGTTCTTTAATTTAGTGGAATCCCCGACTCATGTGACCGTCCGCCTGTTAAGACTATTTTTGCTGTCTGTGTCTTTTTTTTCCCTGTCCAGTTTGGGGCTGGTGTTTTGAAGGTTAGAGCAGCAGCCAGCTGGACGATCAGCAGTGGTGTATGAATCTGCATAAGGTCAGAAACAGTAATCATGCTTATCGCTGATAAGACTACGGTGCGTGAAGCGAGGTGTGTTAGTTGGCTCGCCCCTTGGCTTGTGAATTTATTTCACTGTAAACTTCCATGTCTAAAATGTCTTTGTGTATGTGTCTTATTAATACAGTGCCCCCAATTAGACGTACGGTACGACAGTTCTTCAATTTGACATCCAATGACTCCTCATCTCTTTAATGTTTATCTTTTCAGCCTCAGTAGTTCATAGTTTCTTGGCTACAGTTAAAAATGTATCTCTTAATTTGTTTGATTTGATTTTTTTATTTTTTTTTTGTCATCTAACTTCATATATCACAGCCTACAAACATCATTATCTCTCCTTTTTCTTCTT
Source organism: Embiotoca jacksoni (assembly GCF_022577435.1). Classification (NCBI taxonomy): domain Eukaryota; kingdom Metazoa; phylum Chordata; class Actinopteri; family Embiotocidae; genus Embiotoca; species Embiotoca jacksoni. The sequence goes on along the minus strand of NW_027185363.1, from coordinate 821,118 downwards.
CTCCTCAATTGTCCTCTGGGGAAATAAAGGTCACACATCTTGTCTCGACATAAACAGACTGAGGAGCCACCACAGCGACAGTTGAGCATCGATCTGCTGACAGACCGTCCTGATTGTACTGATTTTAGGATAATAAAGGTGCATAAATCTTTCACAGTTACCAAGGAACAAATCACAAATTACTGCAAAAAAAAACAGAAAATAAAGAAATGCGTTATGACTGAATAAACAAAGACATTAGAATTATTGACAAGTTACCTGAGAACATTGTCGTATGATCGACTGGATATATAAAAACCGTAGTTGTCTTACTCATCACTGTATTAATGAATCATTTCCGAGTAACTTTATAAGGAGCTAAAGTGCACACAAAATTAGCTGATCACTTGTTACGTGTGTTAGCTACTATCAGTCACATCTGAAAGAGTTAATAATGTTGATGAATTTACTCCTTGACTTTAACAAAATATGAACATTTCCCGGCAAAATGTTTCCACACGTGAGTCATGTGTACTGCTCTGCGTACAACATGTTCAATATTAAGACAGCAGAGGAGCAAAAACTTCCTCTCCTTGGTTACTAAAGCAGAGCAATGATGGTGAAAGCAATCTTCTCTGACACACACACAGACATAGACACAGACACACACACACACACACACACACACACACACACACACACACAGGTTGAAAAGACACCGCCTGGACTTGCCCGAGCCACAGCCCTGTATTTGTTCTTAAAGCTGCAGCTCCAGGTACGCTAAAAGAGCGCACACTCACCTGAGGGTGTTACACGGTGAGCTGAGTCGTGGGGCGTTGGTTTATGACGCTGTGCAGACATGTAGCCTCTGGATACTAATAAACGCGCACACACACACACACACACACATATCTGTTTCATAATCACAGTGAACTCCAAACCCAAGATCTTTCGCAACGACAACACATTAACGTTCTTACTTTCCCTGGGAGCAGTCGAGTGTGTGTAAATATGTCAACAGCAGCTCACCTCTGGTTTATAGTCAGTCGTGATTCAGATCAGAAAAATGAATGAAACATTTGTTGGTTGAAAATCATGAACACCTTCATCAACAACGCAGAACAAACAGGGGATTAATGACTGCTGCTGACATAGCGCCTCTCAGTTATTGTGCAGGCCTGTTTGGTTGATTAGCATGGTATATAGAGCCAAGCAAGCTGTTTCTCCTTGTTTCAGGTCTTTACGCTAAGCTAACTGGCTGCGGCCTGCAGCTTCATTGCAACCGGAGAGTGGTCTTAATTTTGTCATTTAACTCTAAGCAAGAAAGCAAGTATTCTTTTAAGAGGACATCATACAGTGTGTTCCTTAACTCACAGCTGACACATCAACCTTTTTTCAAACTGACCATGATCATCAACATTACAATGATGCCAATCAATCAAACAGATTTCCAGGTCCACTGCATTCTTAACATCACATGGAGGTCTAATACCCATGAATCATCAGCTTTTATTCCAGTCAAGCTTGATTCTCAGATCACAGGATATTTCTGACACACATATGAAGACCATACAGTGTATTATAAGTGTGGTGAGGTTGATGTGTGTATTACGTGTTGTAAAACTGAAGGAAAGCAGAGCTATCAGTTGGCAATCAAGTGACATTGTGGGGACGAATGTCTAATTTACATTCAGCCTGGAATATTTTTTTCCAAGAGTATTGATCCAATTTCTTTGTAGGACCTATTCTCGCATGGTTAAAACATAAAGACACGCGCACGATACAGGCTGTGACGGATCCTCTTATCCTTCTTAGTGAGTGTATTGATTACAGTCAATAAGGAGTAATTGATGTCATCTCCTGTCCAGCAGTGCTGTAACACCCTCGGGACAATAGCAACCCCCCTTTCATAATTTACGTCCCAAATAAGCGGTGTGTGTGTTCCAGCCCTGGCCAGAGGTTGTAATATGAGACGGCAGAGGTTGTGGGCATGGGGCCCAGTGTTGATGGGTCCAGGTGTGCTTCATAAAAACGTTAGGTAACCTGAGGGAGGCCTAGAGTGAGAAAAGTTCACTTTCTGTTTTCTCCTGACCGATTCAGGTCAGCAGCAGACACTTGTCCCAACTTTAAAAAAAAAAACATCCTCATAGACACTGTCTCTCACTGGAGTTAATTTAATTTGTTGTTGATTTTACTCTCCTTCTAAGTCAATTCAAAAAACTTTCTGAATTTGTTCCATCTTCAACCTTTATTTTAGTTTCCAATCGTTTGTCACTTGTGTGGAGAATAATAACACTTATATCTGCAACAATCAAGTCACATGATGACTCCTGCTACAGTGAAACAAGGCCACCACGCTCAGCCTTGTCATCCCAGTCTGACAAAACTGTGAAGTATAATAGATATTTCCAAAACAACGTACTGTTGACCAGCCAATACCCAGAAAAGTTGTGGGCTGCAAAAATACAGGCGGGGTTGTGGACATGACTTCTTCACTCTTTGAGAAGGACACTTGAGAGAAGTTTAAACTGCTCCAGTAAATCGGCTCATTGGCAAACAGTAAAAGGTGAGTGTAGCTCCCACATGTGAAGATGTAGCAGCTGGAAAACAAAACCAGAAGGTGCTGAAACAATCTGGGTGCAAACTATTGATTGATGCACTAAGACTGAAATGCTTGTTTGCTGTTTTGGAATTAGTTTTTATGTTACAATTTTTATTGTTTTATATTTTCTACTGACATTTTGTACCAGGAGCATCACTTCATTCAGGCTAAAATAATACATTATCTGTAACTATTGGAAGGACTGTCGATGAATTTTATGCAAACAAAAAATCCTGCTGACTTTGGCTCTTCTTCTAGCTGCATCATGACATTTGTGGTTTTCAACAACTATTGGATGATTTGTTGTGAAAAATTCAGGGGCTCCCATAAGATGAATCTTTGGAGTTTTGGTGATCCAATAATTTGTTCCACCAACAGCTCAAAATTAAAAAATGTTCTAATACAGAAGAGGAAACACTTAAACTACAAAGAGTCCCGTTACCCTTTTACTTTATGTTAAGTGCTAAACTAAGATGGTAAACATTGTTTCTGTTTGCTGTTTTGGGGCATTATAGCATCCTGACTTCAGCATTTAGTTCAGAAAATGCATGTCGAAGTGAAGTTGCCAGCATGGCTGTAGACGCCTAATTTAATGTAATTAATTTAAAAAGGTGGAGGATTTCCAACAGTAAAGTTAAAATAAGGTGTCTATCATTAAATATATTTGATAAAATCGAATTAATTGAATTACATTAATTAATAAAACAAGACAGTGAATATAATCCAGAGTATCGTAATAAAACATAGCACACACACACACACACACTTTCAGAGGCATCCACCCGAACAACTAAATACTGACCATTTCAGAGCTGGTTTAATGGCACTTTGAGGAATCTGGCCGGGACCTTCAAACAAGGATTGTTTCAGAATTTCCTCCACCATTCCTTTGGCACCACAGGGGGAACTTCCTTCCTTCTGTTTGTGTCCATTGCACAAAACTGTACACTCATACATACATACACACATTCATATAAACATACACGCACAACTCTGCTGCTATTGTTGAAAATATCTATGGGTCTGTAGGAAGGAGTGCCGGCAAAGCAAGAACTCTAATGATATGTCTGTTGCTTATTTAATTCTCTTTTGTCTCATCAAGACAGGATACCAAAACATATATATATATCTCATTAAAATATTACATATCAATGTCTACGATATCAGTATTACTGCCACTGTCTTGGTTCCTTTTCACATCAGTAAAAGTCCGTTTTGGTGAATCTTATTTAAATATAGATCAAAGGAAATGAGAATTTGGGGATATTTTGGTGGAGAAATAAAACTGTTGTTCTCCCTTCAGGCTTTTCTGATCCTACCCAAATGTCTCCATAGCTCCCAGTGAGGCCAGTACACAGATACAAAGCTGGAAGGGTATTGCTTTAAGTGGTAGAACCTGTTTTTCTAAGGTCCGAACAGTAAGAGGGAGCATTGTGCAGAGAAACGAGCTTCCAGTGTGTGTTTATGTGTGTGTGTGTGTGTGTGTGTGTGTGTGTGTGTGTGTGTGTGTGTGTGTGTGTGTGTGTGTGTGTGTGTGTGAATGTCAGAAGTCAACAGAGGCAGACAGACATCATTTATCAGAGACCTTTAGGCGCAGCCTCAGGCGATGAATACCATCCCACACGCAACATTGCGCCCCTGCACTTATTTTTTTGACTGTTTGCTTTGGTTGTTTAGGCACAAGAAGGGTGTCGGAGGAACAAAGAGACGCACAGAAGCCAAAACGATACACCCAGGAATCAAGGCTACACACTGGGACGTGTGGATAGATTTGCCCGCTTATCAGCGGTTGGAGAGCACGAGAGCACTCCTCCAAAAACATTTCCACTGTGTTTAAAAGCCAGAAAGCATTCCTCACAATGGAAGAGTCAAAAGGTCAAAGGAGAGGTTTTCCACCCTGTAAGTGTCAATCATGAGGGGACGCTCCCAATTCCTGCATCCAGAGTCTCTGGTTTGCAAGTGTCTTGCCCACACTTTCATTCAGGATTACAAGACACACATATATATTCTAAATCGACTAATATGACTACAAAACTTCACCCATATAAATGTCATATCTTATAGATTTGAGGATTATTCCCAGTAATCAACACATGTTGCTAGTAATTCTGTCTGAAATCAAGTCTCTCATTGGAGTCAGTCAATCATATTTAATAAAAATAACTTGGGGGGGGGGGATCCATTTCCTTTCCATATAGCATCATCATCTTCAGTCTTAATTTGACTAACACTGTGGTGTTGGTTGCCAAAAGTACTGACATTCCTATCAGACTCACCTGTACTTTGTGATTAGTACCAGTTAGCGAAGCATGCCAATTAATGTTGGGATAACATTAGCATGTAAGTATTGTCATTGAGAACCAGTTAGCATGCTCATATTATCCATTAGCTCAAAGTACCACTGTTCCTAAATACAGCGTCACATACCTGCTAGCTCGGCTGTAGTCTTGTTACATTTCTAATTTGGAAACTGAAATATGAGACGACAAATTATAAAAGAGACAGATAATAATCTGAACACATAACTGGAGACATGGGCAACACCCAAGAGAGGCTGTGGCTCCATAAATGTATCATCTACAAGGTTGGTACAATAATTTCTAGTTTAACCAAATAAGATATATTGTGTAGCTTTTGGCAGTTTTTAAAGTAGTCTTTCTGTTTTCCAAGTTTCCACCTTCCTACAGTTTCAATATGAAGAGAGCCAGCTTCGATAAAGGAAGTAAGTCAGTCAACATCGTCCTGTCGTTACATGTCCTCTTGCAGTGAATCTTCAACTCCAAGTAACCAACTCAGCTGTTTTTGTTTGGCCTTCAGGAGCTTTGACTAAGTTCTTACTGGGCTGGTTACTGAGTCACTACATGCCATCTGTGCATGTGTGTGTGTGTTTGTGAGACTGATCTTCCTCCACAAGACTGAGGATGATATGTAATTTTGTTAATGCAATAATTTCACAAGTCGCCAAGGTAACCAAGAATTTTTGTGGTGCTCCTCACAGGTGAGTGTGATATATCACAGTCTGACTCAGTCTGACTCACACTCTCTAGCTCGCTCGCTCTCTCTCTCTCTCTCTCTCTCTCTCTCACACACACACACACACACACACACACACAGTGATGTAGGTATGCACACCTAGAGTGTGAGAACATGAGAAACATAACACATTAAACATTAATCACAGAACAACATATAGTGGGCCGTGTGTCCCCTCAACACAGGCTGTAGAAGGAATGCAGATGGCAGATTTGAACATCACGTGTCCGTCACTTCAGCATCAGTGCGTCGTGGGTTTTAGGGATTTATGGTTGAACAGTATCTATTAATTTACAGGGAATACTGTCTATATTTTGCAGGGATAAATCAGAAAAGTTGGTAGTTAAAGTGATAATGAAAGAAAAAATATCAAAATCACTAAAAAAGACTGCTTTCTGGTTTGTAACACAATTTCCAATTTAGGTGTTGCAACAGATTTTGTAAAATGAATGAATTGCAGAGGATACTTCAATGTGAAAAAAAAAAAAAAACATTGATCCAAATGTGTGAATCCCCAAATAGTGCAGATTAAACTAATATTAAGAATTATATTAATATTGTAAGAAGTTTTATTCTTGACCTACATAGAGAGAGGAATTGCGGAGACCAATAAAGAAAAGAAAAAAAAATCGATGCCTTAAGTTATAAGAACTATCAGCATATTAAGTGTTTTATAAATGATAACCTGGTGGCTACAAAAATAAATTCAAGTTCCCTCGTGGCCTTTTCCAGATTTCACTGAAACAGTTTTGGAAGAAGTCACAAAGGAAAAGAAAAGTAATGTAACATGCTTGCAAGAGATACAAGCATACAACAAAGTTTCCATCTTAAGCAATAAAAGCACATTTTCGGAAAAGTCTTATTTCAAGATTTAATACCAAAGGGGATCCTCAACAAACACAGTCGAAGATTCATGAGGGAACTGCAGAGCAAGAGGAGGGATCAGGAATTAGTCCCAACACGCAGGAAAAGAATGAGAAGCAGGAGGGAGAATCCAGATCCACAATGCAGCACCTCACCCTGCCACTCCTTGTTCCTCCCTAAAACCTCTCCTCTTGCACACCTCTGCATGCCCTCTCTACCGTCACCTTATTTTCTTCTTTCACACAAACATATTTTTCACATTTTTAATGTTATGTATGAATAATATGCTGGTGGGAGACAATTAAGATTTGTTTTCGTGATTCACAGGAAGACTACACTCCTTCAGCTACACACACATACACATACACACACACACACACACACACACACACACACACACACACAGACAGACAGACAGACAGACACGCCCTGCCCTAAAATAATCCAATGGAGGACTGCATTGGTTCAACAAGTATTCCAAGCACTTAAAGTGCACTTCAGGTCAATATTTTGGAAGGTGTTTCTTTACTGTGTTAAAATGGGACTTTGTACCGCCAGTTGTATTTTTTATGTCGCACATCAAATACAATCATGTGAATCATTTCCGGGCTGGACATGACTAGACTCAAGATTAGCTGACCCACCTTTATTTGTGTAATTCTTCCTGCCTCGCCCACAAATTGACACTGGCATGAGTGAACACACACACACACACACACACACACACACACACGCACGTATACAGGCAGGCAGGCAGGCACAAGCACGCGCGCGCACACACAGAGAGACACACACACACACACACACACACACACACACACACACACACACACACACACACACACACACGAGTACATTGGCAGGAAGTGAAAACACACCCTCCAAGTGGGCTGGAATCCAATTTCTTCTCCTATGTTTTTTTGTGTTTTTTTTTCCCCTGAGGCATCCTCACTTCAGCACAAAACTCCTCAGTTACAGTTGCATTAAAAGTATCAACACAAGACCTCAAATCAACACTATCCAGACTGCATAATGGGAAAACTCTCTCGTGGGGCTAATAAAGACCCTTGTAAGACCTGCTATGCTCTCTTCTAACTTTTCTTTATCAAATCCATCTGAAGAGAGACACAGTCAGTGGGGAAGAATCTGAAAAATAGAGCAAAAGGATGCTCCTATGCCTGGAATTTACACACAAACACACGCACCAGCAGCTTTTTGTGCAGGTTATTTTCTTCAATATGTTCGCTGGTAAAGTGTGAATTGCTCAATGTATCACATTTAGGAAATGAGGAGTTAGATTGTACGGTAATACCACAAAAACGGATGTAATGTAGAGAAGTTATGTTAGCTTCGGGTCCTGGGAGTAGATTTTCAATTACTGGCACTTTGTATTAGATAAATGCCACAATGATGGCTTTAACGTCAGGACATGAGCTTAAATATCAGGAAATTTACAATTCTTTTCCTTCTTGGCTGGGCGCCACGATCAAAAGGTCAGACACAGCGTGTTGTGCTGCTGCCCATCAGGAGTGGCTATGGTGAATAGGATGTGAAAAATGTGCAGGAGGTACAATGTTTGACAGTGTGTGCTGCCCCCTACTGGCTAGTTTGACTATAATATCACGTAATAAGAGGCAGATTTGCACCCGTTTAACTGATACAGTAGCTAATACACAGTTAATGATTTTATGATTGCAAGAATATCTCACTGGGGTTTCATAAGTGATTCACTTAACTCATTCTCAGCGCTAAGTTAAGATTTGAGGAGGGTTTAATGACATAAGGGGGGTTACACTCAATATTATTCTCAACAAAATATTTTGAAAGATAGGCAGAAAACTGAGCAAATTAAAAGAATAATTTGGTATTCTATAGCACAATATCTTGCAGTGTAGGCTTAGAACTAATATTTAGACAATGATGAAATAAGACAGGATTTACAGAAAATATAATGGAGGTTTTTATGATTTTTATTAAATAATTTAAAATATCTGATCAGTGATTAATCTAACTTCTTTTGTAGATGAGGTTGTGCTGAGGGAATCTGGGTTATGGTCACTTCTCCGACCCATGTCGACAAGAAAAATAAATGGCTGAATTTGTCAAATGCCAGTGAGCTAGAAAAACAACAAATAGTAATTTCTAAGACGCTGCGATCCCTTATACTGACACCACACAGGCATTAAACTCAACCTCTGTTTATGAGATGCACTGGCAGCCATCTCCCTCAAGGTCAAACTAAATATAGACATATGTAATTAGTGAATAATCCAAAGCACTCTTTTCATACCTGACAGGTAAAAACAGCACACTTTTTGTTTTAAATACAGTGTTATCTTTGACTAATATTTAAATTTGTTTGATGATCTGAAACATTTAAGTGTGACAGACATGCAAAAAAACTGGAAATCAGGAAGGGGGCAAACACTTTTTCACACCACTGTATGTCCTCAGTCAGGTTTGTAACATATCAGTGATTTATTATCACAAAAGGTAGTTTAGACCCACAGTTGCCTCGGTTCGACTCCTTCAGGTCACAGTTCGCTCTCTTCTGGCAATTTGGTGAGAATATCCACTCCGTCAGATGTGATGACCACCGTGTGCTCGAACTGAGCCGACCTGTGTGACACGATGAGATGTCAACACTTGAGGAATGAAGTATGGAAGTGGCTCTAGGAGGCAATTATCTTATCATAGCTTGGGAAAAGGGAGAAATAGTTGGACTGGTTGTCCTCCAGGTTTAAAAATACTCCTAGCAGCATCCGAAGCTCTGTAATTAACATGTCGTATCTCTTTTGGTTGAAATCCACACACAAACTGAAATGTAAACACATCAATTTGTGGTTTTACGTACTTTTCCGGCTTAAAACATTTAGCATTTGCAAACTGCGTGTTAAGAATATGACAGCCACACATGGCTGGGATGTTTTTGTGTGTGCAGCACGTACCTTTTATCATCTGCAGACACTGCAGTCCACTTGTCCTTCAAGATCCTAAACTCTGCAGACCCCTCCATCAGTATGGGCTCTAGACATGCACAGAAACTTTCAACCCCTAACTCGTACACAGAGGCATCTTTAAATGCACACAGAAATAGTGAAGAGTAACTCACCTATTGTGAAAGCCATCCCTTCATCCATGACCATGTCATTGTCGTTAGCTGAAAATAAAGTCATACTTAATATTGATTCCATATAATCTCACGTGAACTATTTCTGTCAAATACAGTCTACATGCACACAACACACCGGTGATGCACACAAGGGTGCTCCAGATGAAGTAAAGCCTCACGCAAGAACGCTTGCACGAAACGCTTGTTGTTCTTAAGTGTTATGTGCGAGTAACTCGAGGCAAATTGTGGCAGTTTTCTTGTATTTTGAATTTTCTTTGAGGTACAAACAGAAGTCATAAGTGGTCCAAGGAAAAACAATACTTGTTGCATTGCAATTGTAATTGAGCTCAGCTTAAGTTCCATCGGGAAGACTATCATTCCTTCTTAATTCCCCCTCACTCTCTGTCTCCCAGCTTTTCTATCAGCTGACTGCGGGTGTGATTTGGCACTAACCTCAATCAGCCTATCGTGTCGCAGGTGTCAAACCTTAAATCTGTTCTCCTCTCTCTGAGTGACATGTCATCTCGATGTATGTCACCCTCCCAGCACCCCGAGCGTCTAGACCCCGATTCAACGCAATTACCTTCTTTGTCCTTTTTTATAAGTCTCTCCTAATTGAAAAAGCCTCTATCTGACTACATAAACATAAAGTATAAGTGTCTGTAATGTAAAACAAATACCCTTTTAACTATATCATCAGGTCTACCAATTCCTTGAGATATTTTTTAGGTTATTATGATTTCTACAGGCACATTTATTGGAAAATTCTTTCACTCCTTTTGCTGCCTCCGGGTGTTTATGTCTGTCTCTGTCACGCTCTGTCACACATGACAGTGTAACATCACCTATATCACCTGCAGCCCATAATATTCTCCCGTCTAACATCTCAGGGACTGTCACACGCATCTTCATCACCTCTCATATGAGTCATCACTTTGCTTTCAGAAGAAGTTTTCGTTGTTGGCAGTACTGTACTATTAATGTTTTGTTTTTTTGTTTTTATCGTGTCAGGTTGTCCAATGCAACTACTGACGGTACTAGTAGTTATCTTTTTGTCTGCTGAGTCGTGACAGCAGGATTTAAAGTTGCATAGTGTAAAAGTTGAATGAAACGGATGCTCGGAAACAGATAGCCAAACATCGCAATTTTTGGGGAGGCCATTTCTGCTAATGATTTCCATGAATGTTCACTTTCTTATAAAAAAAAAAAAAAAAAGAGTAAATTTATCAGGCTGAAATTAACTATTTCTACGTTTTTAAGTTAAGATCAAATTGAAAAAATTTGCTTGCAAGAGGCCCACTGTCTAAAACTCACATAGGAACCTGCCACATCATATGATTACAGAAACTCACCGTGGTGCCAAATCTCAGGATGACAGTGAAAGTAGGAGCCTATTCCATGTCCGATGAAATAAGGACACACTTGGAAGCCATTGGCATGAGCTATTTCACTGGCAGCAGGACAAAAAAAAACATCAGTTGTCAGAAAGTAATGTGATTATGTAGCATGTAGGCGTTTGACGAGTGTATTCACTGTGTAGATTTTGTGTGTATGTACCTGATAGTGTTTCCTATAACACAGAACTGTGCGCCCGGCTTGCAGGCAGCGATGGCCTCGTCTCTGCAACGCATGGCGGTCTCCACCAATCGCCGCCCCTCCTCATCCACCTGACCGATGAAGAAGGTTTCTGAGGTGTCGCCATGGTAACCGTCCAAATACACCTATCAGGAATAGACAGAAGTGATGGAGGTGGTGTTGGTCTGACCGATCACATTTGCAGTAATGCGCATGCTTGTCTATTAAGTCATCAGCTTACAGTGACGTCAATGTTGATGATGTCGCCATCTTCAAGATGCCGACTGCAGGGCACACGCACATAAAAAAAAAAAAATGAATTGTGTTACCGAGCGGGAGAGACCCATGTCATAGTTCATGATAAGATCAGTATCATTTTTAATATGATAAATAAAATGAACGTCACGATAACGGCAATATTCCGACTTGTAACATAATGACATCATACCGTCACGTGGCTTTGCAGTATGACGTAGGTTACATAGATAACTCACGCACAGCAACAATACGAATGGCTGAAAGCAGCTCAATGATGGAGGAGTTAGTAAAACAGGGCGGCAACTTCAGTGGTGTGAAAGTGGTTTGATTACAAAAGATCAGCTGTACAGACACGACAGTTATATGTTTGTATTTACTGAATATCTGAAAGCAAAACTCTCATGCTGACATATAAACCTCTGAAACTTATTTTGTTGCAATAGCATGTTCTTAAAATCAATAATATAAATATTTTTCCAGCATTTTGACATAAACTATGTCATCATCACAGAAATACCCTGAAACATTGAGATTTTCTTTAGGGCCATATCGCCCACTCAGTGAATACAGGGAATCCTTCACATTTTAAAGAGCTTACAGATTTTAAATTTGAACAGTTGATACTCCATATCACTGTCATATCTCGCGTATTATATAATTGTAAAAAGAAGAGTTCCCCATATCGAATTCTGTTTCTAAATGATACTGAAAAGTTAGAAAAAGTCCCCAAACTCTGAAACAGGTTCATCATTTGAAAAGTCAAACATGCGAAAGATATAAGTTAACAACATAAAACTCATTCTCAGACTTTTTGCGATTACCGATTAATTGGTGCATCTTATTTTGAAAGGAATTTTTTTTTTTTTTTTTTAAGAGAATGACATACATTTAACGCAGTTGGTTTGTTGTTGTGTGTGACTGTCCCACCCCGGCCCATTTACCTGTCAGGTATGCCATGACAGATGACGTTGTTCACAGATGTACACACGGACTTGGGGAAACCCCCGTATCTGAGCGGGGATGGATACGCGTTGTGCTTGATTGTCTCCTGGTGCACGATGAAGTCGATTTCATCTGTTGTCATACCAATCTGGAAGCCACAAGTTGTGATTGTTGTGTTGCTTTTGATGACAGGGGAACACAAACGACAGGTGTGGTGATCAGGGGCTTACTCTGAGACTGCGTCCAGCTAGTAGCAGCACGTGTCTGGCGAGCTGACCCGCTCTGGCTAGCCCTTCGATCTGCTCTTGGTCTTTGATCTCGATGTAATCTGGCCATTCTGGGACCAGTCCTTTGCCAACATAGTCAGGCCGCACAATGTGCTACAGTCAGGGAGGAGAGGAGAGACAGGATATTGAGGGTGAGTCAAAATGTTGTCTTATTATTATAATTATTATTATTATAGTTATTATTTAGAGATTTAAGACTAAACCACAATATATAATGATAAAATTCAAACACAGGAGGACTCTTTGTATAACAGTGTTAAACATTTTTTTGAGTGCCTTCAGTCCTGCTAGGTTATTTTTTTTTTTTATCTTACCTCTCGTATATATGTGCTTAGCGCTGCCTGAAAACCTCCAGTAGAATAATATAGAAATTTAGTACAAGATGAGATCCTGAGCAGGACCAGAAAATGTGAAACCCTGTGGTGAACGAGTCAGACAACAGTGCTTAAAATTACATTTTTAATGGGTTTAATCTGAAGATCATACGTGTCTGAATTGAATACATATATTCCAGTGATGGTTTCGACTCACATCCACATTTTGTAGATTAGTCATTTTCAGCTGACTGTGAGGTGATAATTAACTGAACTGAATTTGCTTCAAGAAACTGAGAGGTCCTCTGCTGATACTAATCCCACCTGAACTCAAATGTAAGTCATTTCTGCTCCTTATTGGACTTTAACACAACTCCTCCACAACATCTGAATGTGTTATTGAAGACATGGAGTCAGCATGGACCCACACCAAAACAAAAGAACCTGGGGTGTTGTACCTTGGGTACTGCATAGGAGGGCCTAACGGTAGCTGGACGAACTACATTTTGAGATTTTTTCCACGTTCTCCAGAAGAAGCACCGATGTTGCTGACACAGTAGGGCTGCGGGGGGACGACAACTTCCGAGACAACAAAGTCGCTGCAGGAAACTGCCCAGGCCTGGAGAAAAGGAAATGACGCAATGACAAAGAGAGCCCTCTCTTTAATAAAAAAAAACACACAAAAAAAACCAACAAAAAAAGGCTTTTCTACTAAGAATAAATGGTAGAAATCCAATGACTATGTTTAGGCTTTGTCGGATTCCCAACTCGACTCGCCCCTTCAACAATGACGAGGAAGTTTGTATGTATGTAATCATAACCCTGCCCAAGATGTCACCAAGACAAGCAAAAATCGATGCGGGGGCATCCTACAGGTTCACAGCACAGACCGCGTAGTGCAAGCATTCCCAGTACGAGTCCAACAGAGGAGCTTTGTTGTGTATCACGCCCTTCTTTCACCACTCAAAACTCATTATCCTACAAGGCACCAAAATGCCCAAAGAAAACTAGACAAACTACACATCCAGAATAAAGACATTACATGGCGACCGCAAGCTGCTTAGTTTAGTTATAATCAAAACCAATCGATTATGGACACGAAACACTTGTGCGTATAACAAACGTTGGTTGCTCCAGCCCACAGAGGTGACCTGTTGTCCAACTTTATGCGAGACTGCACCTCGTCTCACATCCCCACATATTCAGATGATGTCCCACATTTTGATTGGCTCTCATTTTTAAGTCAACACTGCGGGGCAGATGCTTGCAAATCAACACAAAGTCACAAGCAATGGGGGATTTCTGCAGGTTAAGATGCAAACTACCACAAATTTAAGGAAACCCTGTAAGACGATTAACTTTGAAATTAGCTTCCTTCATATTTACTTTCTCACTACTGTATCATTGGAGTTAAGAAAGTTACCTTCAATAAAAAAAAAAAAAAAAAAAACATTTGTTTCGTCCTTCACGTGCTAAAATGACTCAACTTCAACCTGTACTACGTTTTTACTTTCTAAATTGTCTTATCACATCAACATTTTAAACGATCTCTCAGCACTGGTACCGTGTCCTCGTTTGTACCACACAAACACGCTCCATGTCCCACGTTTGTTTTGTTATGATCTGGTCACTCGGACACACATTGTTCCTTCAGTTCATCAGCCAGGACTGCGGCAAAAAAAACAACAACAACAACAACAACAACAAAAACAGTGCCAACAGTACTGGGAGTGGACACCTCATCCTTCTCACCTGCATTTAAAGTCCCTCTCTACTGCGGAGTAAACAACAACAACAACAACAACAACAACAACAACAAAAAACAGGCTCACCGTTGGACTAAGTTAGCCAGCATCAGCCAGAGCTGCGTCACGCTTTAACACATTTGTTTCACAGGTCATTTTGTTTCTACGGTATGCGTGAACTCGGTCTGTGAGAACAGTCTCTACCGACAGCTGTCCCCCTGAGCGAAGAAGAAGGGCTTGAGCACACAGTACCTGTTCTCGCTCCGAGTCGTGCGGAACAGTGCGCCGCCATGATGTTTGCTGGTCACGTGCTTCGTCGGTCACGTGACAGACAGGTTCACAAGCTGAGAAACAGCACTCCCGATTTGAGGATTCACACATGTCCCATGTACATTGTCAGTGCTCACAATTCTGTGTTATAAACATGTAACTCATATGTACGATATTTGTTTTCGCCCAGACCCCTCATTTTTGATTGTTGTTGTTGTTGTTTTTTTTTTATGAATTTGTCTTTCATGTTGTTGCTGTCTTTTGTTTGTCTTTGTTGTTTTTACTTAACTGTCATTTCTGTTGTGCTGTAGTCTATTGTACAGAATCCAGTGATAAAGAAAATATTCAAATTCTATTAAGGGTATGACGAATGTGTACTGTAAATATATTCCATTGCAATTTAAAGTCATGTACACAGTATTTTAGCTGCTTTATTTTAAGTTTTAAGAGCTTTAAAATTCTCCACCTACCTCCTTCACTGAACCATTTGTTGTCCCCCTGCCACCTTGGACAAGTTTACTCCCATTTTGTTAAAAGAACTATAAAATTGTATACCGGTTATTTACGCCCCTTTCTTCTCGTGATATTTTTTTCATATAACATCTTTGAAGAAGCATTAAGCACACTGTCCGTCCTTTACTCAAATTTCGCTTTACTCTGAATGTGTACCAAGTGACCACTTCTGAAAAAAACTCTGGATTCTGTGCCGAACCACTTGTATTTTATTCATGTATTGCGTTATCATCTTTGGTGACTGTTGTTGGAAAAAATTACTGAGGCTTGGTTCAAAATCAAACATATCAGACATTTATTCTTGCAAGAAAGAGCAAATACATGACACCCTCAAAGAGAGGTGTCCAGTAGTGCTCCCAGATCTCCTCTGTAGGGCAGCTTTTATACAGTGTGACAAACAGTTGACAGTCACCCCCAATCCCTTTGTATCTGCTTTCGTATGGTAATTCACAAGATAAGGACACAGGGGGGTCATCAATTAGATGCGGAAAGTAAAACAAAAAGGAATCACTTGCAAATAAGACAGACAAACAGAAGAGACTTTTCGGAGCCTACTTGACAAAGAGACTTTCCGGAGCCACAATGCAAACAAGAGGAAGAGACAAATCTTTTTTTCTATCAACTGTAAACCACTTTTTAACACTGGTTTTTAAAGGTGCTTTTTAAAGTCTTACTTACTTTCATTGTTTTCGGCCTTTCTTGATAAAAATGAATTGAAGCAGAATGAGAGTTTACTTTGTTCCAAACATATATCCTGTTACGAAATTCCTGCTACATTAATGCACAAATTAATGCAGTATTGTATTTTCTGATAGGCTGGCTGCCAGTAGGCTATGATTACACCAAGAATAATGGTTGTTCATCATAAATGTGCAGTAGGAAGAATTGTATGGGCCCAGCTATAGTCTTTTAAGACTGGTGGAGGCCTCCAAACTTCAACTCACCCCTCATATATCCCCCATCTGAAACCTAACATATCCTTGAACACTTGGACTCTGAGACATTTCCTGTTAAAAGAGTCCACTACCATGATTGTTAAGCAAATTTACAAAACACAGACCAAATAAGCAGTGGAGACACTGTCATAGGTCACCGTGTTATCAGTGAAAACCAACACTGCTCATATCTCATATGGACACTTCAATAAGGTCAGTGAGATAAAGTGTTATCCACCAGAATTGAATAAATTAAAAGTGAAAACATTCATTTAAAAAAAATCATGAATTAAACTATCCTACATATATACTGAAACAAAGCCAGAGTGAACTAATGGTTTCTATTGGCTTATTATTATACCTTTTCACAGCAGACCTGGTGACTTCTGGTGGGAAACCCACAGGTTATTAAATGTCATTAAGAATGAGCAGGTTTTATTGAACTGTCCCTAGAAGCCATGACAGTGTGACACTGAAGAGGCATGGACAATAAGAGGACCCTTAAACAGCAGTAGAAATAGTAGTAGTATCATGGCAGTAGTGACAGCAGCATCACAGTAATAACAGCAATAGCAGAAGTACTAGTAGCAGCAGAAGTAGTATTAGTACTTAGTATTAGTAGATTAGTGATGGCTATAGTAGTTATATTGTATTGCATTATTGTATTGTAGTAACAGTTGTAATAGCAGCATCAGCAGTAGTAGTGTAGTGTGGTATGTGCAGTATCAGTAACAGTAGGCTAGTTAGTAGTTAACTTTAACGTAAGATAGACATTAACTATTACAGATAGATAACAAACTCTTACATCAGCTTCAGAGTACGTGTTAGTGTGTACGTGTGTTTCTGTGTGTGTGTGTGTGTGTGTGTACAGGATACAGTTCATCCATCACAACAAAACCTTTAATATTTATACTTCATGGTAATGTGATGATGTTATATTGTGAATATATTATAGTTTCCCTTCATTGGATCCCGCACTAGTCGGTTCATCCTCTTTTTTTTAGGGGCGTGCTGCATAGTTTCATTTTCCGACCCGGCTGACGCGTCCGTGGGCGCGCGCTCACTGCGCCTCGCTCGCTCGCTCGCTCACTGTTCGTGACGTCAAACCAGCATGGCGGTCAAGGTGACTTGGGCATCGCTCCCTTAGCGATTTTCAACCCTCTTCTTTACCGTGTCTGCATGTCTCCTTCTCGTCTTCTTGCGTCGGACTTACTGGAGCTAGACTGCCCCGGTCCTGTCCCGGGTGGTGGCGCCTGGACTGCGGCGTCCTCCCGACGCCGTAGCATCCTTGAAGCTAGCTGGCCTTGATAAGGCGACCACAACCTGGGAGTTAGCGGGATCGTGCTAAACAGCGACAAGCACCGCAGTGATACGAATATTTACCGACAGCTGAGCTCTCATCTTTTCGTCGGCAGTCTTTTTTTTTTCTTTTTTTTTCCCCCCGTTTGCTCTCATCCCTTCGCGTTTTTGCCGATTTTTAAAGCTTAATTTCCGCAACGGTTTGTGTCCTCTTCATACGAGTTAGTTTGCTAGCCGGCTACCCGGTAACGATAAGTTTTAGCTCGTCGGCTTGTTGACTTGTTTTTATTTGCTGCCTTAACTTGCGCATCAACTTCATTTTTGAAGCCGAGGTGCAGTCCCATTAGTTGTTGTTTTTTTTTTTACACCGTGTCCCATTCCTGTAGCGGTGGGTTGTTTTGTCTTTTATAGACGTCCCACATCAGCTGCTCCTCGTAACGTCCAAAGCTCAATATGGGGGATTGTAAAAGGTCACGATCACCTTGTGGGGGAAAAAAAAAAAATGTCACGATGTCATTTTTTTTTTATTGTGTGTTGTTTCAGGTGCAATCTACTAAACGCGGGGACCCGACTGAGCTGAAAGCGATCTTCCAGAAGGTGAAGCTCGACACAGGTTTCATCCCGACAACACCTGTCTCTGATGTTACTTTGGTCACGTGACATCACATATATATATATATATAATATATATATATATAATATATATATGAGGACACATGTGTGATGTCACGTTGATCTAGCGCGTAATGACGCAGCTCTGTAGGTCGAGAGCAGCTGTTTTTTTTTTTTTTTTTTAACACGAGCTTTTAAGGCTCTGTCATGAGGTTTAAATTACAGCATCAGTTAAAAGGACCAGCACAGGCTGGTGTTGTCACATCAAAGCCCATATTTATGTGGCTCGAGCACGTTTCATCAGTTTGCCCAATGTTGTTGTTTTTTTTGTTTTTTTTTCTGACAGAAGTTGAAGCGAAAACATAATTGCGGTTTCTGCTTGTTGAATCAGCAACACAAGTTGTGAGTGGACTGGTGGGTTGGGTACTGCAAAGAAAAGGTTGATACGGGCTTCTCGTTGCCTGCTTGGCATGTTATAGGAGTGTGTTGGGACTTTTTGTACCGGCTGAGGATGGTGGCTTTCTGACCCTGGATAGCACAGTGAGCAGAGCTTTTTTTTTTTATTTTTATTTTTTTATTGCGAAGCTCCAGGGGTTCAAATCTCAATTCAGCTAGAACTTGAAAGTTTTTGCTTCACTGTCTTCAGTGCGAACTGGTACAGTCTGTGACCTGCATGTCCTTGACATTAATGGATGAGATTCGTATAATGTATGACAAACCTTTTGAGTCGCACTAAGGCAGCGGCATGTCAGAGATAAGCGCGTGACCGTGAGATGTAACACGAGACTTGCAGTGAGAGGAGACTTTGTTAACCTTCAGCATGCTCCTGTCTTGTGCTTGCCGAGTGTGTTGTGGTCATGTGGGCCAGCAGTATTTAGTACCTCAAATAACTTACAAGCGCAATTAAAAACATGAGCGCAGGCGTGTGTGCCCGGTCGCACCTGTGCAAGTGTGGTCGGCTGTATTTCTGACATGTCATGCTGCTGCTGAAAGATCAATGACTTTGTTTATTTGAGTGCCGCACGAATAAGCAGCACAGTTCAGAGCTGTACTAATGAATGATTTTTGTGACCCGCTGACCTCAAAATAAGCTCTTTTTTTTTTTTAACTGGATTTGAACACTTTTGTTAATAATTTGCATCCGTAACAAAGTCAGAGTGACATTGAAAGAAGTAAGCGTAGTGTAGAAAGTAGAACCTTTCAATGTTGTGTAATATTCACAGCTTGTGAGGCAAAATTTTGATTTGTACCAAAGAGCTCACAGCGTTGTGTTGCCATGCTCCACACAGATCATTGGTTAGCGCACTTTGAGGGTCAGCTGCTCATGTAACATCACAGTATTGAGATGGATTAACTCTTTGTTATGTAATCTGTGCACTCAATTTGCAGATACCTTGAAGTGTTTCCTCTGTTGACTGGATAAAACCTGCGCGGATTTTCTGGTTGTTGATTTGTGTCAAAGGAGCCGCTGTTCCAAATAATTCAATGTTAAAGTTGGTTAGCTCATTTGGATATAAAGAATAAGAAGTTGGCATGAGGACTGTCTCAATTATTCCGTAATCACCTGAGAACAACCGATTATAATCGTTGGAATGGTTTCTGTTCAGCCGTATAAAAACATCTGGATGAAACTGACAGGAATGTCATCTCCAGCAATGTTTCCATGACGTTTTCCACCGTCATCTCGTTGCGCCCTCTTCTTCTGCTGTGGTTCAGTGGCATGTTTGGGCAGAATTATTCCCACCAACTGTCTGGCCACTGCATTTCAATGAGCTTCTACTGACGTTAACATGACGGATTTAGTTGCAAAGCCAAACACCACAGCCAATAAATGATTCCTCTTTTTCATTAGGTGTGCATGTGTTATTAAACTATGATCAGAATTCAACAAAAGAGGCGTAAAATGAACCAAAAAGACAGTTAAATCATGAATTGCAATTATTTTTATGCCGATTAATGATCAACTAAAATTCCTTATCGTGACTGCCCTAGTTGGCATCTGTGAAGGGTTAGGTGTCTAAACTGATGACTTTTTGTTCTGTTCCGCTTGTCAGTATGCCAATGTAGTGGACAAGGATGGAGAGAGGTGCATGACCCCAGGAGACTTTGTCCAGAAGTACCTTGGACTTAACACACAGATTCACCACAACCCCAAAACTGTGCAACTCATCGCTGCTGTGGCTGACACCACGAAGGACGGGTACGTACTGGCACAAACTCACAGTTCATCATCTCTTAACTTGTCAGTTTACTGAACCATGTCTGATCTGTACTTGCCATTACAGCTACTTACAGATAAAATAAAACTTTCAGTGACTCCCAGTTCTGATACTGTGATGTAACCACAGATTAAACTCAGTCAGATGTAGGCAATCTCATCTGTTGTGACCTTTCAGTTCATATGAAAACACACCAACATACAATCTGTTTTACTGACAGTACAAAGGTGACAACTGTCCCCGTGAACAGAGAAAATGTGTGTTTGTTTCTGTGATGTGTCCCTTTAAGCAATACTGCGTGATCTAACCTTTGCTTCATTCCAAAGTCTTTAAAATCTCAAATTATGTGTTTAATGATTTAACCTTCTTTTCTTTTTCTTTTTTTTCCCCTCTCCCACGATTGCAGGCTGATCTCGTTCCAGGAGTTTCTTGCTTTTGAATCTGTGCTGTGTGCACCCGACGCTCTCTTCATTGTAGCCTTTCAGCTATTTGACAAGACTGGAACTGGAGCCATTTCCTTCGGTATGTGCCACTGTGGTTTCTGTACGCGAGCATTTGTGCCAGAGTTTAGGGTGAAGTTCATGTGATTTCAATTAGAACAAAGAAATATTATTTGCCTGTAGTTAATGTAAAAGATTTGAAGTTGTTGAAGGATATTTTCAGACCTAATTGCAGTGCAGTGAATCCATCGCGGATGTGTTTGCTGCACTGCATCATCAGAGCAGCTGACATGTTTTTCTGCAGTGGAGAAATAATTTGCCGACATTGCATCGTTTACCAGATTACTCCTTTGGCTTAGTCTTTACACATGGGTGGATTTACATAATCACCTTCATGCACTGTGTCTTTTTTTTTTCTCCCTTCGTACCGCTGCGTACCGTCTTATGTCACACACGCAAATCTTTATCTTATGGAACTGAAATGATTTGACTCAATTGTATTTTCCAAAGTTTGTCTCATCAATGTTATTTGTGCTGCACAGAGAATGTGCGGGACATCTTCAGCCAGACCACAGTGCACCACCATATTCCCTTCAACTGGGAATGCGAGTTCATCCGTCTGCACTTTGGGCACGACCGCAAGAAAAACCTCAGCTACCTGGAGTTCACTCAGTTCCTGCAGGTACGCTGAATACACCGTCACTGATCTGCCTGATTTCTCCGTTTCTCTCTCACAACCACACACTGACTTTTACTTTGACTATATTTACATTCAGCCTTGTGGTGTCGTTTTTTTTTTTTTTTTTTTTTTTTAGGAGCTGCAGCTGGAGCATGCACGCCAGGCATTTGCCCAGAAGGACAAGGGGAAGAATGGTGTCATCTCTGCCATGGACTTCAGTGACATTATGGCCACCATCAGACACCACATGCTCACGCCCTTCGTGGAGGAGAACCTTGTTTCTGTGAGTGTTTCTGTTTGCCCACTGAAAGTAAAACTCAGGGCTAACGGTGACAAGAGCACGATGCAAATCAATATATGAAAACGTAACTGGAGTTTTGAACACTGGGAAGTAGAAGTGTTAGAAAAATTACTCAGAGGCTTGGTTCAAAATCAAACATATCGGACATTTATTCTTGCAAGAAGGAGAAAATACATGACACCCTCAAAGAGAGGTGTCCAGCAGTGCTACCAGATCTCCTCCGTAGGGCAGCTTTTAGGTAGGTAGGTAGTTACTTATTTATTAATCCCCAAGGGGAATTTTTTTTCCCCGCTACAGCAGCATTTATAGATGTCAATGGAGGAAGAGCCCTTTGAAGTTGAGGGCTCTGTGTCTATGCAGCTCACCAGGGGGGCAGAGGGGGGAGTGGGGAAGGCAGCAGAGATGTTTGGGAGGGGGGAGGTGTGGAGGAGACAGATGAAGGCGGTGAACTAAACCTGTTGAAGAAACATTGTTCCTCTCCAGGGAGCCCCCGGGTTGTCTCTCTCTCTCCCCTTGAAGCCAGTAATCTCCTTCATACCGGTCCACACCTCCCTCACATTGTTCTGCTGGAGTTTGGCCTCCAGCTTCCTCCTGTAGGAGTCCTTGCACTCTCTCAGCTTCTCCTTTGTTGACAGTCACCCCCAATTCCTTTGTATCTGCTTTCGTATGGTAATTCACAAGATAAGGACACAGGGGAGTCGTCAATTAGATGCGGAAAGTCAAACAAAAAGGAATCACTTGCAAATAAGACAGACAACAAAAGAGATTTTTCGGAGCCTACTTGACAAAGAGACTTTCCGGAGCCACAATGCAAACAAGAGGAAGAGACAAATCTTTTCTTTCCATCATATCCCTCCTGTTTATACAAAGTATAACATAATATGTACATAAAAAGGAAAAAAAAACAAAACCAAAAGAATCAGCATGAGGAAAATCATATTAATCACACTGCTTGACAAGAACCTTCCCGGAGCCACAATGTAAACAAGAAGAGACAAATCTTTTTCTTTCCATCAAGAAGTATAATCCGCTATGAACTGTTGGCTTGTAAAAAAAATCTTCACACTCAGCAGAGGTAAATCCTCATCCACTTCTCATCTGAGGTTATTAGCCTTATAGGACAATAGTGGTCATTTTCAACTTAGGCCTGGTGCATTTCCTTTTTTGATAATCTTTTAAACTTTCCTCAGGCTTCAAGGTGTTTTCTCAATAATTGGTGTTTTCTATTCTTTCTCACTATCATTCCTGGCCTTTCATGATAGAGCTACATTACAGTCTTACGTACAGTTGATTTTTAAAACCCATCTTTTGAAGAACAACTAAACTTATTATGGCACAAGACCAGGCCATAATGATAACAGTCGGGCCATTCTTTTAAATTAAATTAAATTAAATTAAAGTATTTTAAATAACAGTACTTCTTTTCCCTTGGGATAAATTAATGAAAGAAAATGAGGAAACAATACAGTTTAAATTTACAAATGGTGTCAGTGATTAATATCTTAAAAAAAAAAAAAAAAAAAAACTTATTGACTTTGTCATTAAGAGATTATTGAAACAAAAAGAATAACTTTATTTATAGTGACACGAGTACAAAAACCTTATCTGGAGTCGAACCAGTACCTGACATGCACTGCCTTTCTTGTACCAGGCTGCAGGTGGCAGCACCTCTCACATGGTCAGCTTCTCTTACTTCAATGCATTCAACTCCCTCCTGAACAACATGGAGCTGATCCGCAAGATCTACAGCACACTGGCTGGCTCACGGAAGGACACACTGGTGACCAAAGGTGGGCAGATAGTTTATAGTGCTGCTGCGTAACTTTCCCTTCCGGCTAAGATGTCACACGAGTGTCACGAATGTCCCATGTTTTTTTTTTTGATAATGTATTTCTCTCTTTATCTCCAGAGGAGTTTGTTCATGCCGCCAACAAGTTTGGTCAGATCACTCCGATGGAAATCGACATCCTGTACCAGTTGTCAGGCCTGCACACTCCCTCCGGGTAAACACTCACTGTGCATGTCCCGAGAATATCCCAGAAACCCCAAAGTTATCTCGAACGTGCGCAACCTTGCTAACATTTAAAAGGAAAGATTGTGACCTGTACGCAAGTTAATAACGAGGATTTAAACGCGTGTTTCAGTCGTCTGAACCTCAGTGACATTGAGAGGGTAGCTCCGCAAGAAGAAGGATGTCTGCCGTACCACCTGGTTGAAGCCCAAAAGCAGGTAGGATCCTTGTAGCCGTCTGTGTGCGCGCAACTCCTCATTAATGACGGACTTTAAACCACATCAGCAGTGAACTGTTTTATCTGCAAAATATCCTGAAACGTCAGCTGCTTGTACTGTATTACACATTCTATAGTTACACACCGCGGATGCAATAAGAGCAGTTTACGCTGATGGCAAGATGTTTATTAAGTCGCCATGGTCACAACTGCCTCCCCCCTCCCCCGCTCCCCCTCCCATCAGAGCCCCGGGGACAGCTCCAGGCCCGTGTGGCTGCAGGCTGCAGAGTCAGCCTACAGGTTCTTCCTGGGCTCCATCGCCGGAGGTGAGTTGACGTTTTAGACAGACAGACAGACAACATTAAGGCATCCGATGTCTCAACTAACGGCGTGTACTCAGTCTGAGTTTGTGTGTTTGTGCAGCCACGGGGGCGACGGCAGTGTACCCCATTGACTTGGTGAAGACTCGTATGCAGAACCAGAGGTCCACCGGATCCTTTATTGGAGAGCTGATGTACAAGAACAGCTTTGACTGTGCTAAGAAGGTGCTTCGCTACGAGGGCTTCTCCGGCTTCTACAGAGGTAAGGAATCAGAGCTCCGCCTTTTCTCTACGCCCTCGTTCCCATCTTTCTTATTTCCTTTCTTTTCATTCCTCCTCTGATGCTCCTCTTTGCTAAGTGTTGCTAATGAAATGAGATTCTCCTGTCACTCAATCCCCCCCCCCCCCCCCCACCCCCCATGGCGCCCCACAGGTCTGGTTCCTCAGCTCATAGGTGTGGCACCTGAGAAGGCTATCAAACTCACAGTGAGTACCTACCCTCATACACAATGTAGCCCACTTACACTGTATTTTTTTTTTTTATAGCAGTTGCAACTAAAGAGGTTGTGGATAAACAATAAAATAATCCACAACACATGACATAAAACGTATTTACGTAAATCAAATAAAAGGGATTCATTTACAAGGAAAAATCCAGCAAGGCTAAAAGCATATAAAACTCGTGTTCATGTAAAATTACAAAATGAAAGCCTTTCGTTACGGCAGCTCCACAAAATTGAGATGACGTGTGTTGGATTTTCAGTTGATGCTCTGTCCTCGTTTGTGTTTGCGTCCCGCAGATGAACGACTTTGTAAGAGATAAGTTCACCAAAAAAGACGGCTCGATTCCTTTACTGGCCGAGATTATGGCTGGCGCCTGCGTAAGTACAACGTTACCAACACTCGTGCATTCCCATCCGCCCGTTCACGAACGCGTCGGCGAACACAAGACGAGGTTAATGTAGTTCCAGTCAAGTCCCCCGGAGGTGTTTGCCCTCCTTGTGTTGTTAGCGCTGTTCAAAGTAACTTGTGCATGCAGCCCTGTTGTTTGTTTGCCTGCAGACTTCCAAATGACATGACTTAACAGTGGATGCAACGCTGAATTGCATCCAGAGCACAAAAAAAAAAAAAAAAAAAAAAAAAATCTCAATGCCCCAATGCAACATGTTGTTTTTCTGTTTTTGTTTTTTTGATAGCGTTGTTCATCCTTACACACATTGGCGCAGCACTCCTTACCGTCCGAGGAAATGGCAAAGTAAATGACTGACCGGGATTTAATTTTTTACTTTTGATACTTTTCATGAGCACGACAATGGCTCCCGTCCCTCAGCTGCATACATGTGAGATGCAGGAGCAGTTTGTTTTTAATTGTTTGTTGTTTTTTTTTTAATCAATAAATGTGTGATCAAGCACCTCTTCTCCCGGTTTACCCAGGCTGGAGGCTCTCAGGTGATCTTTACCAACCCTCTGGAGATTGTGAAGATTCGCCTGCAAGTGGCGGGCGAGATCACCACCGGACCTCGAGTCAGTGCGCTCAACGTGGTCCGTGACCTGGGCTTCTTCGGCCTCTACAAGGTAGCGTGCCTTTTTAAACGCGCCGCAATCTCCTCTCGGGTTGCGCGAGCGGTTTGGAGTTGTGAGAACGGCGCCGCGTTTCCTCCACGTGAGAAAAGACCTCTCCTTGTTTAATGGGCGCTCGCTCCGCCTCGCTCTTTTGTTTTGTTTTTTTTTGTGTCGGCCCCAGGGTGCGAAAGCTTGCTTCCTACGAGACATCCCCTTCTCGGCCATCTATTTCCCCGTGTACGCCCACACCAAGGCTCAGTTTGCTGATGAACAGGGCAAGCTGGGAGCTCTGCAGCTCCTCACTGCTGGAGCTATCGCAGGTAAGTTCAAGTTCTGACCCGGGGACACGAATCGAGCAATTTACCCGGGAGGGGGAGTGGGGGGGGGGGGTTGTATTTCATTAAGTACTGCGAGAGAGAGAGAAACGTATCACCGAGTTGACCCTACGAGCTGATTTAAGTGACGCCAATAAACGAGCCGTTTCCTTTGAACCGTTTCCCAGGTGTCCCCGCGGCCTCCCTGGTGACGCCCGCTGATGTCATCAAAACGCGTCTGCAGGTGGCAGCGAGGGCGGGACAGACGACTTATTCGGGAGTCATCGACTGCTTCAGGAAGATTATGAGAGAGGAAGGCTTCAGGGCTCTGTGGAAGGGAGCCGGAGGTGCGTGTCTGCGTTACTACTGGACCAACGGCCTCGTGCCGCCGGCTGTTTTTGGTGTTTAAACCACGCTGGGTTGTGTTTCTCTTCTCTGCAGCTCGCATGTGCCGGTCGTCTCCTCAGTTCGGTGTGACTCTGGTCACTTATGAACTCTTGCAGGAGTGGTTCTACATCGACTTCGGACGACAGTAAGTTCCTCTTTTATTCTTTGTTAACGGGGAGAACAGTCGTGTCACTTTTGTGGCATTTTCTTTCACTGGCTGAGGAGTAAACATGGAGAGAGGTTGGGGAGTGGCGGTACAGATGTACAGTACATTTGGCTTTTTTTATTATTATTATTATTTTTTTATTATAGATTCGGATTCTACTTGGTAGACTTTTACATGATTGGATGTCTACTGCAGTAAAGATATGTAAATGTAGCCACAATACTTTGACTTAAGCAGACCGGCAATGTATCCTACTGTCCTGTTTAATGTCAGGGATCCTCAGAGAAGCAGCGCTTTTTTTTTTTAATCTTGCCCGCATTTTAAAATGTCTCGATAGTATGAAAAACATCAGTCGCAGGTGAACACTGAGCCGGGCTTCTTATCCTTTTGGAATTTTGCCTTGATTAGATAGGAGCACTTAAGAGACCGAGAGGAGTCGTGGGGAAATAGAGCAGGGCGATGACACGCAGTTATTCGGGCTGCCTGGAATTTGAACCGGAGACCAAACATTTCTATCGAAGCGAAAGTAAACTCCCAAAAACGCTGCGAACAACACTTCCCTCCCATCTAGAAATCGAAAACGCCCTGTACGTTTGTGCAGCGACAACTCGCGCCCTCTCTCCTCTCTCCGCAGCCGCCCGTCAGGTTCCGAGCCTACGCCCAAGTCCCGTATCTCGGAGCTCCCTCCCATCAACGCAGACCACGTCGGAGGTTACCGCCTGGCCGCGGCCACCTTCGCTGGGGTGGAGAGCAAATTTGGCCTCCACCTTCCCAAGTTCAAGTCCTCCGGTGTGGTTTCCATACATCACCGGGAGCCGGCTGCTGCCGCGCCAGCTCCGGCGCCATAAAGGGTCTACGTGTCCATATCATGTCGCCATCCCTCTCTTCCACTACCAGGAGCCAGACACTTAGATAGGCACACAAACAAAGCAACACAGTTTTAACACACACTCCACAAACAGGAGCCGTCGACTTAGGAACCGATGGCGGCGGCGGCGGCGGCGGCCCCCCCCCCCCCCCGCACGCTCTTCTCCGGGGTGAAGGCGTGCCGCAGTGCTCACCTTACAACGGAGCAGGCCGCGACGGGACCGGAGCGCTGACTGTGGTGTATCTTCAGTGGCTGGATGCTCCTGGCAGCGCCATCCTTTGTGTTCTTCTCTCCAGCATTTGTAGGAAATTGACCCTCGGGCATTCCTCTCTCTCTCTCTCTCTCTCTCTCTCTCTCTCTCTCTCACGAGTAGCTGATATGATTTTTATCGTTTTCCGTCGGACTTCTCTTATTGGACAGCGGGCATAGCAAATTTTAGATTGGTCTGCATGGTGTGTGGGACTTCACTGTCGACCCCTCCTCACGCAGGAGGCTACATACTGTACATATTGTATAACTCTAACTGAAAAAAAAAAAATGTTACACGACGAAGCTGCGTGACATTCAATCGGCGTCATTACACAGTAACTGTAATGTTATGGCCACGTGGGGCCTTTGGTCTCTGAGATCACTCTTACTGATGTACAGAACTTTTCAATTCAATGTTTTCTTGGTGAAACAAGAACCGTAAGCAGAGAAGTAGGTTGTGTTAATGAATTAAATGTATCTCAATTCAGTCATTGTATTTTAATGAAATAAATCATCCATATGGTTTTGATTTTAACAATATCTCGAGTTTTATTCCAATGGTAAAGTGCAACCATCAACGGTGTCGGAAACAGGGAAGAATACGGTACGACTAGTCGAAGCAGAATACTGATCTTTCAGGTTACATCAAATACGACCGCTACACCGCATCGTAGCTCATTTTAAACATGGAACTGAACGTTTTACTAGCATGGTGAGGTTGGATGTTGCATTATGGAGGGACTGGGGGAAAAAAAAAAAAAAAGGAAATATTAAAAAAATCAATTCAGGTTCTGAGTTTTCCGACCTTCGCTTTTTACCTTCATTTCAAACTTCGTGTAGTTTATTTAGATCCTCTTAAAGAGGACGAGTCAGGGAACCGTTTCTACTACTCATTATACAGTTACAGAGAATGAAACAAAAACCTTTGGTACAGAAAAACATCACTTTTTAACTGTACTAGTGTAAATTCAAGCTAAGTAACTAGTTTTGCCTGTTAAAACAGCTTGTTTCTAAATTCAGGATTGTACTACTCAAGCTTTTAGTACAAAGCAGCATTTGTTTTTTTTCCCATTTTTTTTTTTTAAAACAATACGCAAAATATTTAAATAAGTGTAACCACCATAATAAATATTAAATATTGTAGTGGTTAAGATGTAAGAATGACACACTTCTGCACAGGCCGGATTGCGCATGTGTAAGCACAGTTAGCTGTGTCTTGGTCATCAAATTCAAGTGGTGCCGAGGAGAAATAGGATTTGATAGCGAGAGGTCAGCTTTTCGAGAGTTTGACAGCCGTGCACAAGCGTGTCCGAAAAATATGAAAACATGTAAAAACACTCAAACGGTAATAAAAAGGTGCAAGTACAAAGGTTTGCATATTTTAAAAAAAGGGCTGAGTTGGTTGAGGCCTCAGGAGAAGAGCAGTTTCTGGAGCCCTGAGGATGTTATCAAAGCTAGAAGTTCAGAGTGGACAGCCACATCTGTGCTGAAAATCGCCTCCCTGTTTCCCTCTTAAGTGTGTCTTTCAACCACTGAACTCTGGTACAACTACTGCTACACGTGAACATTCATTGTTCCTAAAAAAAAAAAAAAAGTCCTCTAAAGCTCTTTTTTTTAAAGACACATTTAAAACCACATTGAGAACCTGTTTAAACCGTCACTTCTATCCCTTCTAGCTCTGCACGTCTCCTCAGGCCAGTTTGTAGTGGGTGGAAAAGCTGGAAGCCAGACAGAGGAGAGGGCAGCTCCTCTGGCGGTGTCATGTTATGTGCTATAAGCGTGGAGTGGAGTGGACTGGACAGAAATTCATGACCAGCGGGGATTTGTTAGCGTCAGACGTTGGCCAGTTCTTCGGCTTCGTCTCGGTTCTCGTTGATCTCAGCCAGCGTCCTGACGAAGCGCGTCCACTCATCGGCCTTGGGCACGCAGATTTGCTGCAGGGGGACGGAGGCGCGTGTCAGGCGAAATGAACTGATGCCATTTCTTCTATTGGTAGTAATGACTGAAATCACATGTAGCTGTAAACCAAAAGCAGAGCTGACATCTCACCTCCCCTACGTCGTAGACCTGCACCTGTCCCTCCGAGTCCCCGGTGGCAATCTCCTTTCCGGTGTGGGACCATCTCACACGGTTCAGTGCCGAAGCCCCATCCACACACACGCTGGCAGTAGGAACCTAAAACACACACATCAGCTTACGAAGAGGCAGACACTCAAGTGTGTTGTGATCCCCTCATATGATGTATTTCTGTGTCAAATCGAATGGCTTTGAAAGTCGAATTGTTGATTTTAGTTGTTTTGTTTAGTTTAGAGTCATGATTAATGGAGGCTGAAACATTTCTGTGCATCGTGTGTGCGTGTGTGTGCGTGCGTGTGTGTGTGTGCGTGTGTGTGCGTGCGTGTGTGTGTGTGCGCCTACTTCAGTGTCATTGTTGAGGTTCCACAGGTCCAGGCGTCCAGCTAGGTCCACACAAGCAAACAGAGCCGGGTGTGTTGGAGACCACATGGCGTCATAGACGTAGTCACAGCTGTCCTCGAATGAGTACAACGGACGGGTGCTCTGCAGCAGGAAGTGTGTGTGTGTGTGTGTGTGTGTGGGGGGGGGGGGGGGGGGGGGGGATAAAGCAGTGGATTTATGTCAAGAAACATGAGCAATGGTGGATCTAGTACAACACGAGTGTGTGTGTGTGTGAGAGACTGCACATGTCTCACCTTAGTGCTCCAGAGTTTGACGGTCCAGTCAAAAGAAGCAGAGATGAAGAGGTGAGAGAAATCCACAGGTCCTCCAGCACTGTGACAGCTCAGCCCGGTCACTGGGCCGTGGTGGCCTTCAAACACCTCGGTGATGCCCGCCTTGCTGTAACACACACACACGAGACAACTGCGTTGACCTCTGCTCATAACCTTGTTTCTCCAGTCAACCTTAATATGACACCCGGAATTTGACCAACCGCCGTCGGGGTTTTTACCAACTCGGTGGTATTTCCAGCATTTTAGGGGGGGGGGGGGGGGGGGGACACGGCGTTTCCGTCAAATCCCGGTTGTAAACCAAACAACAATCTGTCCTCGCGAGGACAGACACCCGAGACCACTCACCTGCCATGGCGGCAGGCGGTGTAGACGGAGCCGTCCTCGCTCCCCACCACGAAGTTGTTCACGTCACCCAGAGGAAACGCCATGGAGGTGACAGCCACCGCCTTGCTCTGTTTGAACACCAGCTCCAGACTGTCCTGCAGGGAGAACACACGCAGCCTCAGAGCCGCCGGCCGCAGCAGCTGGTGTTTAGAGCGGCGTGAGCGTAAGAGTGCAAGCGTACCTGCGGCTGGGAGAGCATGTCCAGGCTCCACGAGCACATCTTGCCGTCGGTGGAAATGCTGATCAGGTTGTTGGCGTTTTGGGTTCCCACCACGTTCACACAGTAGACTGGGTGCTGAACACAACAGTTACACACAACGGAGATGAGGCGGCCACACGCAAAACTGCAGCAAAAAGTACGTGTGTGTGTGTGTGTGTGTGTGTGTGTGTGTGTGTGTGTGTGAGCTCCAGTGCATTACTGTGTGTGCAGCTGCAGACAGCGGGGTTCTCTGGACAGGGGTGCGCTTGTTGCTCCTGTTGTCCCATAAGACGATCTGTCCGGAGTATGTCCCACCCAACACCAGGTTGGGGTGAAACTTGGCAAACCCGGCTGACATCACCTCCGACTAGAGAGAAACAATTAACTTTAAATATTTGCTCCTTCCACGCAAAAAAAAAAAAAAAAAAAAAAAAAAAAGTCATTAATGAAGAGGCTCGCAGAGCAACTGCCCGTGAATTCCTCTCTGACCTGGCAGTGGAAGATGTACTCAGGAGTGCCTTTCTTGTACTTCATGTTCCAGACCAGTGCCACACCATCGGGCTCGTGAGGAGCGTCCTCGTTGTTGTTGTACGACGCCACAAGCAGCTCCGGATACTGAGAGGAACACAGCAAGACATTATCAGACGCAGACGAGAAACGCCGAGTCAGCTGGGGGAGGGGAGGGGGACTGAATCGCTGCCGGGGGAGCTCCTAGGGGTCACGTCCGAACCCCGTCCTACCTGAGGAGACCAGTCGAGACAGGTGACCACTCTGTTCTTAGTCCAGCGCTCATCTGCAAACTGTCTGTTCAGAAACAGCTTGGCACCGGCCTGCAGGTCACTGGGAGGGACAGAGACTTTACATCACAAAATGTAAAGTCTGTCTTTTCATTTCTATAAACAGCATTTATACACGTTCTTTTTTGTGTGTGTGTGTGTGTGTGTGTCACCAGTCTCACCCCTCCTTATCCTCCAGATCTCTGCCGCTGTAGTCAAAGCAGACGTCCACCTGCTCAGCCAGAGCTCGCTCCACAATTCTGCTGCCGCGCTCGAAAAACGACAGGAACTCGTCCGAGTGGAGGACCTGCAGCTTCTCCTCTTCCGTCAGCTCTTTGGGAGTGTCTGTTGCACGGATGGTTCAGGATGAAAAGGTGAAGAGTAAGAGAAGAGATCTCGCTTACTGAGCAACACATTGTTGGACAGATGTCTCCTCTGATGTTTTAGATTAGTCTGAATATAGAAAAAGAAAAAGGTACAAAAAAAAAAAAAAAAAAGGGAAAAGTTCTACCTATATTGTTCTATTCAGCAGCAATAACAGTTCTTTGTGTTGGCTTTAGAAGGATCTATTGGCAGAAATGGAATACAATATCCACTACTGTGTTTTTATTTAGTTTATAATAAATTTAAACTGAGGACCATTTTGTTTTTGTTACAGTAGAATGAGCCATTTAATAATACATATATACGGGGCGGGTTCTCTTCCAAGAGGCCCGGCATATTGGACTGCCACATTTCTACAGTAGCCCAGAGGGGACAAACCACCAAACACTGGCTCTAAAGAAGGACTTGTATGTTTTTTTGCAGCCCCCGTTGACTCTCTGAAGAGAAGGGTGAGGGGGACATCTGTTGAGTTGGTTGCAATCTGCGATATCACTGCGCAGCCGATATTCGAGGCCACTCGGCCACATGTTCGAACATCTGCCCTTACCCTCCTCCTGCTGGTCGCCCTGTTCATCTTTCTCCTCCTGGGTGTCCTCCGCCGGTGACGGAGCCGTTATCTCCTCATCCTCTTCCTCATCTGGAACACGCACGGATTGCAGATTGTTTTGACTGAGTTTGGATTCAGCCAGGGTGAAAGGTAAAAAAAAAAAAAAAAAAAAAAAAAAAAAAAAAAAAAGCGTTCCTGTTTGTTTACCCGCTTTATTATCGGTGTGTGTCGCTGCCTCTGTGGGTGTCTGCGTTTCTTTGGAGTAGGAAACCATCTCCCTCGGGATAAACTCCACTTGGGTCACTTTGGACATGCCGAGCCTCACAGCTCCACGTCTACGCACACAGCGTGGGGAACAAGCAGACGCATACGCGGGTTTGCGGTACTGAGCTGAACACGCACGTCACATGTATAGACACAAATAATGATGTGCGGACACATTATTAACACATTTGGACAAATCTAACGATGAAACCACAAAAAACAACAACAAAAAAAAACTGATTAAAGTTGGAAGACCAGCTAAAGGAGAGAGGAGGAGCAGTACCCCATCAGCTCAGAGTCGGAGTGGAGTTGCAGAGTAGAGGGGTCAGGATCCCAATGCAATGTCCTTATACAGCCAAACCACCAGATGGTGTTAGTAAGAGAGAGAGAGAGAGAGACAGGACACAGAAGAAGAAAGAGGAAAACAAGAGGATGAAACCAAACACAGAAGACGGGCAAAAAGGTGAGCAATAGAAGAGATGTTAAAGATGAGAAATGCAGCAAAGAGAGAGCGAGAAGGACACGGAGAGAAGAACGGAGTGCGTGTTAATAGAGAAACATCAGCGTGCCAGTGAAAAGACAAAGAGCAGACAGGTCAGAATTCATCAGAGTATAATTACAATGTTCATAGACACACAGTTAGCATGCAGGTACCTCACTAAATCACATACAAAAAAATAATTAAAAAAAACGACCGACCAATCCCCATCTCTGGATTGCACACAGACCTTGGTCCTGCGTTTCCGTCCCCAGAATCTTGACTTCCTGCATCGCTGCCCACTGATTTGTTGGAGGGAGACATGGGGGCGGGGACTAGGTAGTGAAACAGACACGTATCTTCTGTTACTACCCGCAGCGGCTGAGCTGTAAACGTACGTGCGTGTGTGTGTGTGTGTGTGTGTGTGTGTGTGTGTGTGTGTGTGTGTGTGTGTGTGTGTGTGTGCGTGTGTGTGCGTGTGCGCGTGTGTGTGCGTGTCAGCGTGTGAGTGATGGGTGGGTGAGTGAGTGAGTGAGGGAGACAGTGAGCGAGGAGGTAAGTGAGCGAGGGACAGAGGACGTGAGGAGTGGGAGAAGTGTGTGAATGAGTTTGCATGCAGCAAGGAGGACAGAACACAAAAAGGACAGACAAAGGGGGAAGAGAGAAGAGACAATGAAAATAAATGGTAGGCAGGTTTTAGGTGTCATGCACAAAACAACACGTAAAATGTTCAGATCCTCTGCGTGTGTTGGGGGAGGGGAGGGGAGGGGGGCAATGAGAGTCACATTAAGCTAGTTACGTTAACAGAGACGTTTGTGAACCCTGCAGATCCATCAAGCAAATGGACAGAGATATTATGGGAGATAAGCTGGCGGTGCCGAGTCGCAACGGAAGCACGCTGGCCTCGAGTGTTTACCGTGGGGTATGTCGGGGGTGATGCCAACGCTCTGCAGCAGGGCCTCCGCCTCCCTCCTCTTCCTCTCCAGATCAGAGTCTTCATGGCCGACTGAAGACCCACCTCCAGCCTCACCGCCACGCTTCGAGTCTCCCTGCGGGGGGGGGGGGGGGGGCGTACAACTTCACTATGACAACATCTCAAAGTGTGAGTAAAGACCGAAAGAAAGAAAGAAAGAAAGAAAGAAAGAAAGAAAGAAAAGAAAAGTGTCCGCCACGTACGTCCTTCTTTTTCTTCTCTTCTTCTTTCCTCTTCTTCTCCTCTCGAATCTGGGCGATCCGCTGTTTCTTCCTCTCCAGCTCGGCCTTCAGCTCACTTTTGTCAGACATACTGCAGGAGGGGAAGAGACCTGAAGTAAAAAAAAAACCTCAACAAATAACTTTGGTTTTTTTTTACTTTTTTTAGGTGAGATTTCATTGATTTTGTTAACGTGTGAGTTGCACTACTTTACTTACAGCCTGTCAAGTTTGGCTGCAACAACCGGGTATTTTCACTATGAATTAATCTGCAAATTTAAGTAGGTATTCTAATTGCAAAACCATTATTATTAATATATTGATTAGACAACCGGCGGAACAAAACAAGGACATAACATGGACAACTATTCAAATAAATGATTAGTCATTTTTGAAGCAGAAAACGCCTCCTGCTTTTTTTTTTTTCTCATGCATTTAAATGAACCAAATTCCTTTGGGTTTTGAACTGTTAGTTGGATGGATAAAAAAAAAAAAAAGAAAAAGAATGACACTTTGAAAGCCAAATAATTATATAAATTTCTACCGCGGGCCTGTCACATTGGTAACATGTGAACACCGGCCAGCTTTTTTTTTTTTTTTTAAGTAACAATGTTCCCTTTATGATCTCTTTCCTCCGTAACGTCCCAGCTGAGCCTGAATGTCCCAGATGGTTGAGGGGATTGCATAAATACACAAACCAAACACAAGATACGCGTCACGCAGTGGTACATTCAAACTGAATCCTAAATATGCATATTGATGGGCTTATTATCGTCACTCTTGAACATCTATTAAAAGTCGGCATCCGTTTAAATAAAGGTGCAGCTCGTCACGTCTGCTTGTAACTTCGCATATAAAAGCAACAAACTGGATCCGAGTCCAAATATGTGTCATAACTGCAGATACAAAAAAAACAAAATATATATATATATATATATATATATATATATATATATATATATATAAAATAAGTCCAGTAACTGTGCCCCCCTCCTTTTCACCTTGTTCCTTAATTATTAACAGCTTCCCTCGGTGTTCATATTTTATACGTCCCGACGTGTTTTATAATCTAATTAGCGGCTCCAGTGTCCGGTACCGGCGGCTAGCTGCGTTAGCATGCTAATCTCCATGGCAGCGGGCCGCGGGCCTCCAAGAAAAAGTGACTAACGGAAACATCGCTGACCAACAACGCCCGAGTCGCCGCGTCCTCCTCCCGCAAAACAAGTGTAACAACAAAACAACACGGTTACGAGAGACAGAGAGAGAAATAACTGAAATACCTGACGTCAGAAGTTAGCTATGAGAAGACAGGTGACAACAAATACAAAAAATACAAAAAAAAAATAATCCAGTTTCGTGAGCGTTAATTGTGAAGAAGGATGATGGAGACTGGTGATGCTGGAAGAGACAGCAGTTCTACCTCCGTCCGCGTCGCTGCTTCTTCTTCTTCTTCTTCTTCTTCTTCTTTGGCGATTTGTTCCGCCGGAAAACCATCAGGGCAGCGCGTCAGCGCACCCTGCCGGCGGAATAACACTCTCCTTACTCTCGTGTGTGTGACGTCAAACCGTGTCAGAAGTATACGCTAAAAAAAAAAAAAAATAAGGATAATACTGAATGACAGAGTCCAATGAATGGATATGTATTGTGTTAGTGCTGGATGACCATTGCTGATGTATTAGTATTTTAATATGAGCCAGGCAGATTGAAGTTGCTGTAAATAGACAGGTTTCCCAATAAAACGTTATATCATACCTGATCCACGAATCATATGTATTTTAAGAAAAACTGTTTTGCAAACAAATGTGAAAATACAAGAAAAGAATTAAACGGTGGCAGGGAATGAAGCGCATTTCCTTTTATGTTTTCAAACAAGTTAATGTCACAGAATAACAGAAATGCACAATGATTCACAGATTACATTTGTCAGATAGTTTTTTTTATTATGTTTTATTGTATTTATTCCAGACAAAAGTTTATTGTGTGTATCGCTTATCCACGAGGACAGTAAAAGGCATAATCCGGTTTATTGTTTGTCATACTTGTCGATCCTGCAAAACGTTATTTGACAGATTCTAATTTTACTGTCATGGTCTTGTTTAATCTTGTAGTCTTGCCCTGCACAGGAGGCTATACTTAAGCACTTTATTTTTACTGAGGTTCAGGAGCTGGGTCAGCATAACACAAGGGGTCATCAAAGTCACGTTTGAAATCGTAGGGGTCAAAGTAAGGGTCGGCGGGCTTCTCGTTGTCTGCTGCTTCTGGCACACTTTCCTCAGCCTTTGCTACTTCCTCTTTCTTCACTTTCTCCTCAGCGTGTTCCTCTGAGGCAGCTGTGTCTTGGATAGGGCGGGGAGGGTGGTCGATGAGGCAGTCTGGGTCCCAGTATGGGTCACAGTCGTACTCCGTGCCTTTGGTAGTGATGGCGGGAGGAGGGGGAGGTCGGTCAGCCTTTTTGGGAGCAGGAGGGGGAGCAGGTGGTTTGGGCAGAGCAGCAGCTTTTATTTCCTCCTCCTCTGTTTTGGGCCTGCAGACGGGGTTGTGTGTCAGGTCACACAGTACTGGGACGGCCCCTGTTGGCATGTAGACGATCTGAGGTTTGCACAGCGGGTCCTTGGGGTTACACAGATAGACCTTCTGAGCAATGTCCAGAGGGTCTGGTGCCGGAGCTGGAGGAGGCTGGGTGGTAGTCGTTGGGGCTGCAGTAGTGGTCAGCACACCCATGGCATTTTGGTAACTGGAGGCGTCTGGGCCGTAGATCAGCTCCAATTGACGCATCTGCTGATACAGCATCCTGATCCTGTCAATCTCGTAGAGCTGATGGAGAAAACCAGAGACACACCAGAGAGGAACTTTTAACTGAATGCCACATATGTAAGACAAAATATTTTACCTTTGCTCAACTTACTCCTTCAATGTGCCCAATGCTGTTGTAGAAGCGGTAGTAGGACTGAAAGTCAGGTTTGCCTTTGTACCATTTTGGGTCGATGTTCCTCTTTGGTCGAGAATTGGTCAAGAAGTCATGTGCTTGAGCAGAGTCGATGCTGACTGGAAGTCCTGCAGAGAAACAGACAAGCAGGGATGTTACGGAAAAAAGAACTACTTAATTTAGAATCCCAATTGAGAAGTACATTGTGTTAGAGAAATGATATGTAGAAATATAATCTAAATATCAATTTAATATTTAAAAAATTATAACCAAATATAATATCAATTATTTTTTATTTTACTATCTCCTTGACAAATTGAAATGTATCCATATCCAAATACCTTCTGGATTCTTCACTCTCACCAGAGATGTTGCTTCAAGCAAACCTGGAGGGAGACAGAGGGTAGAATAGACATACAGCTCAAACAACATAAGACTGTACTCTGCATAGTATTACACAGCAGCTACAATATAAATTATAATTATGGCTGTGTGAACAGTGTTATCAAGACTTTATGCCACCACACATTCAGCATCCAGTAATAACAAATAGAACTGATGTTTTCTTGTTTTATGTGATCAGTTCACATGCAGTTAGTGGCAACTCTTTAATAAAGATAGATGATAAATAGTATAATGCATTTTATCAGACGCACCTGCTATTAATAGCAAGCAGCAAAGTACCCTCGACAGGGACACCTGGGAAATCATCCTTGTGATCTGAAATTGCACAAATAACACAAACACATTCAGATAAATTTTTTCACAAATGCTCAATAGACAAATAGACATTGTATACTGAAAACACAAAACAAATAACAAAGGTACATGCAATAGTGTTACACTCTGAAAAACAACAAAGTTTTGGGAAAAAACAGTCAGTAATATTCCTTTAAAATCCTATTAGAAAATTGCAGCATACATTTTAGTTTGTTGTGAAGTCCCTGCTGGACCGTGTAGGTTCTTTCTGTTATACTAGAGGACCTATTTTTTTTTTTAATTTCCCAATCATCCTTGTGCTACATTTTCAAATCACTTTTTAAACAGAGAATCTGGCACAAATATTTTTATTTTTTGTTTGATTCCAGTAGAATTACAAATTTAAAATAAACAATAAAAAGCAAGTAAATTGTCCTTATTTGAACAGCTTTACTTGTCATAGAGTAAAAAAAGCAAACTGACCCTGCTCACCTGCTGTTGCACCTCCCCAGTTCTCATCTCATCTGCAGCTCACCATAACTGTTCCTGACTACTGCTATCAATATTGGAGCCTTTCCATTGGCCAGTGAACTGCAACTAGGCCCGACCCCACCCCTCATGTATTTTTCTCTACATGTGGAAGAGCTCATTAGTACACTGAGTGTGAACCAGCAGTAAAAGACCAACTTCAAACAAAATGTGTCTCCTTGAAAAGCCACAAGAAACAGTCGTGCAACAGTAGGGCACCCACTGGGTGCTCAGGCAGTCCAGTTTCTTGGTTGTTACTGTTGGGCTCATTCAGACCGGTTTTCCCCAATCACTCAAGGCAAAGTTAATGCTTACAATTAAAAAGATTTCTTAAATGTATGGCTGCTAAACAGATTTTTCTGAACCAAATATGCAAACTATAGTGGCATGCACCTGGCTACTGTAGATTAAGTCTTGACAAAACATACCTGGCAGGTAAAAATTGACCCTTTCCCTCAAAACAGCTGGATATGTCCTTTTAACTCTGGTCCTGGCCAGTCAAAAAACAGAGGGGGAGCTGAGTTAATTACTGTTTAAGTCCCCAAGAAATATGCAGGAATTATGGGCTAACTTGTCCAAGTGCAAAGTCAATGTAACACATGCTGGGAGATGTTGTTTAGTGACCTCAAAAAGTCACCTTAAAACAAATATTTCTGAGAGAACAGATTGAACACACATCAACCGATACGTTTTAAAGATATTTTGACAAAGGTTGAGAATACAATTCATTTAAGTTATTTCCTGTGTCTTATTCTCTTAGTTTTGTTAGAGACGAAAATAACATCATGACTAATTTTCCTAATAAAATACATCCAATTTGAAAGCTCAAGTGCTGTCAGATCAACACACTAATGTGGGATTACGTGAGAAACAAGAGATTTACAGTGTAGTGTGATGAAGCCTGTGCGAAAGCCCATATTATTAAATCTACCACGCATTCCTACAACTTTGAACACGTTGCATTAAGGATTAGTGATGGTGATGAACTGTGAAAATGGTAGAAAAGATAGACGAGTGTGACGACCACAGAGCTTTATTTCACAGACTGCTAGCTTCACTGTACTCCTTTAGGCATCTGTAAAATAGCCGTTTGACCGAGGGTACATCATCTATTATGTTTGTGTGTATGTGCCATGTACAGGCAAATATTAATTTTTTTCAATTGATTATTATTTGCCTCATTGCAACTTTCCCGCTTTCTGTTTAAACTTTGCTCAATTTTCATTTTGCTCAGAGCCTGTTTGCCATTTCAAGCAGTGGAGCAAATTCTTCCCCTCTAACCAGCAGGTGAGGCTGCGATCAAAGAGCTGCACGAAGGAGCCAGGCAGTCTGAGGGGTCCTGCCAGGTGGCTAATGGTGAACATCATACTGTAATTGCTCTGTGCACATGACAAAAATAGAAGGGTAAGGGTATGTGTTTCACTGAAATGATATACATTTATTTCGCCTGAGCACAGAGACAAACAGCCTCAAAAAAATACATCAATCGGTTTTACAGAAGGTGTGATTTTGGGGAGAAAAAAAAAAAGTCAGGAATCTGACATTTTCATCATGTTGTAGGCTTGTTCAAGTGTATATTGCAGCAATACTCTATAATTTACAAAACAATGAATTTAGCCCTCAGATATACACCCTGAACACGAGGGTAGAACAGTGCCATACAAAAGAGGTGTTCTTGAAATATTGATAGACTATTTATTTATTCTTTAAATTATAAAAAAATATATATGTTTAGCAAAAGTCCAAGGCTTTAAAAAATGGATTACCCAACACCCAAACTTATTGTCTGTTACATTTAACTCTTGTTTTTTTTAACTCTTGTTTTTTTAACTCTTGTTTTTATCTAAAGTCAAACTTGAAATGAAAACTATGAAATAGTTACATTACTGCAAATGTGGAGACGCTTTGTTGCACAACTTTACCACCACCATCAGGGTGTCAATTATCATAACGTGTCATCCTCTGATCTTTAGGTGAAATTACAGCTGGTCCTGGAGCTCTCTGCAGGACACCAGAAAGATCAGCTCCAGAGGATTGTTTTCAGCTCTGCACCCTTCATTCTAAAACGATGGCACCTCTGTGTTATTTTACAGCAGGAATATGCTCTCTTACTTTGAGGGCAGCTTCGTTGTCATTCTGATTCTCATGCTACAAATGGTATATATGCAAAGTCACTGCTATCATGTAGCACTGGAGATATTTGGATAGAATGTTTCTGTTGTTGGACAAAATCGAATTTGATCTTCTATTGGCAACTCACAGAGTCCACCCTTACTCAGCCCACATACAGCAAAAGATTACAGTTAAGATCTAGTTGCCAAAGCAGGACTGCATACAGTACAAAGCATAATGTTGCCTCATCTCATCTAATTATATTAGCACAGCAGGGCAGGCTATCAGTTAATCCTGCATAGATCCAGACAAGCACTAATACCACGATGTCAGCCTTTATTAAACCAAAGCCACATGACAACTACAAACTCCACTTTGATCAGATTAAAGTTGCTTCATCCAGTACTTATTCAAATTCCGATGAACACACTTGTATCAATATTACTCACATTAATCCTGTAAGGAGTCACATTGTTGAAAATGATGTGTGCAATAAATAACTTCGACATAATGTGGTGAAATCAAGGTCAACGTTAAAGTACAGAAAGTACTGTCGCAGCATGTAAAAGCACAGGTGTAAATGATAGAACATTAATGATATCTGTATTTCATTTAGCTGCTTCAGTTTCAGGGTCCTGGTATTTTGGATTTTGAGTCTGCTATAGTTTACTGGGATTGTTTTTATACTGCGATAATGCTATGCTAACTTAAGAAACGGGCCTTACTACATTTCTTTCCACAGCAAAACAGCCCATGTAGTGAATAACAGAAATAAACATGAAACCATGAGAAAACAAAGTGCTGTGACATCTTTACTCACACTTAAGCAAACAAATATTAGACTTCGACTTTATTAATCCCACAGTGGGGAAATGTAGTCATCACAGCAGCGTAGAAACGCAAAAATGTGCACACAATAAGAACAAATTTACAAATGCATATACATAAAATAAGATAAAAATAATTATGTTTGAAAAAAATTAAGAGCAATGAATAAATACACACACACACACACACACACACACACACACACACACACACACACACACGTAGGTGAAACTAGGTGCCGGAGCTGCACTTTAGGGGGCGCTGGCGAGCCGTTTGGCCACGCCCACTCGCAAAACACGTCAGATGTATGTCTCATCACGCGTGAGGTTTCAAGCATCCCTTGACCTTAAACATAAACTTCCTGTGTCACGGAGAGACATCAAGCTTTGCCGCTTTGTCACGGCGACGCCCATTGACAAAGTCGAAGGAATGTCTCCATATATCATCAACTACACGTTTATGTTATTGTGACCCGACTTGATGTTTGGAGGAGGTCGGTCCACATACACAAGATTTAAAGCAACTTGTAGTTTCTCGGCGAGGCCCTCAAAATGGCCGCCTCTTTACGGGCACACGCGTCGACGAAAACGAATTCTTTTGATAAGATTTAATCTCAAACATGTTAACAATCCATAGAAACTAAATTCAAGTCGGTGCGACAAAATCTCTAGGACAAGTTCGACAAAGTACAACGCGTAAGAATCGCCCAAAATGGCGACTAAATTCAAAATGGTGGACTTCTTGTGGAGTTGACGTAAAGGTGCGATGTAACTTTTTTGTGCGTCCAGGTGTGATACACGTGTCCACCGGATTTAGTGAATTTAGGTAAATGTGGCCGCCGGGGCATCTCTGTAGGGGGCGCCCTCGAGCCATTTGGCCACGCCCACTCACGACTCCACTAGAATACGAAATTTTTCTCCGGGAGACAATATGTGTATCTACTTTTATGAGTTTTTGAATATGATAAAGCCTCCAAAAAGGCAAAGCACTTCACGTAAGAATAATAATAACAAGGAACGAGAATAATTCCTTGAAAAATAATAGCTGCTCGGGCCCTAATAAAATAAATAAAATAAAATAAAAAAATAAATACAGTTTATAGTCCCATTTAACTGCAAATTACTGTATTATAGTCTGTATGTGAGATGTGGATTATTCACATCCGCGTTGCATGTCATACATCTGCAGAAAGCGCAGATCGTTTTCCGGACGGGTCCTGCTGTCATATCCAAGTCTGTCCAGCAGGAGGCAGCACAACAAAACAAACCCGGAAACGTCTGGCTCGGTGTGTCAGTTCCTTTAAGGATGTCGGAAGTTTTGTAGTTCCTGTGATGTTGACCTGTCAGCGTTGTAGTACAGGCTGTCATTGCTGATAAGTTTCGCTGTCCTCCTCGTAGTGGCGGGTTTGTTTTGTTTTTCCTTCCCCTCGCCGGTAACGCAGCAGGTCCACCGGAGGGCCCCCCCCCCCCCCCCCCCCCCCCCCGTCGGACGCGCCGCGTTATTCGTCCTTGCTGTTGTCACCGGTGTCAGCTAATCGACGAGCTAACGGCTAAAGTTAGCCGAGGAGCCAAGCCGACTTGACAGCGAGCCTGCTTTTAGCCTGCTAGCCAGCCGACGGCGCCCCTGAGCAGCGTCAGCTCGCCGGCGACCCCGCTGCGCGGTGCGAGAGGAGGAAGCCGCCCACTCCGCTGCAAAGCAGCAATCCGGACAAAAAAAAACAAAAGAGTGAACGGTAAGTCGGCACAAACTTAAAGCAGCGAGCTAACGGTAGCTGGTGTCGCGAAACCAGGGGCGTCGGCGAATTGGTTAAAAGGATTTATTTGATTTGAGACAGGTTTTTTTTGTTGTTGTTGTACGGATCAGCTGCACAACCAGCGTCCCCAGCACAACCAGCTCCTCCTCGGTCATCTTGTTCTGGACACCGGTCGGAGGTCCGAGTTGAGCCGCGCTCACTTTTGGCACATCTTTGTGCGTTTCTATAACGTTTGTCTTTGGGACTTTTGAAGCTCCGTGGGGGAAACTAGTCTTTGGGAACATTGTGTGACATGAACCCCCCCCCCCCCCGTGGTTCTCAATGTGTGGTCAGGGGTCCATCGGAGGGGCCGGGACAGGAGGACGTACGTTTTCGATGGATCTGCGTGTC
This sequence comes from Embiotoca jacksoni, assembly GCF_022577435.1. Classification (NCBI taxonomy): domain Eukaryota; kingdom Metazoa; phylum Chordata; class Actinopteri; family Embiotocidae; genus Embiotoca; species Embiotoca jacksoni. The sequence continues at coordinate 776,835 of NW_027185363.1, read as the reverse complement.
CACACAGTCTTTTCCTCCCAACTACAGTTCACTTGAAGTATATATACATATATATATATATATATATATACATATATATATACATATCTCGAGCTGAAACTAATCAGCCAGTAGAAAATGGACGTTACCATTTCAGTCATTGATTAGTCATTGGAGTTATTTGTGAAGCACACAGTCATATATTCAAGGGTTTTCCCGAACAAGGCAGGGCAAGCTGTTTGCACTACCTCGGTTTCAATCCGAGGTCTAATACTTGTATTTGTTCCCCAGTGGACTTCTGGCTGTTACTTGTTTATTATTGAATCTGGTCTCGATTGTTTTTTTAAAAAAAAAAATGTGGGGGGGAAAGTTGTACACAGACATGTTAATTGTAATGATCAAAAAATTATGTGAAATTGCATATTTTTATTTGGGAAAATATAACATTTTCTTGGGGCAGCCCCCCCCCCCCCAAAAAAAAATACCACACTGAATACTTTCCGCAATCTTAGCGACAACACTGTAATCTCTGGTTCCATGTTGTGAGGATTTGCTGCTTATTGTCATTCGATCTAATTGAAACTTGAATATCTTGAAGTTTTGGATTGTTGGCAGGACAAAACAAGTTATTTGAAGACAGTTCTTGGACGTTGCGATGGGCCTTTTTCACTTTGTCTAATATTCATGAGTGACGATGAACAAAAACAGTAATTAACAGATAAATCGGTGTTAAAAAAAAAATGGTATAAGCCTAAATAGTGGTAGCCACTGTAAGTTGTATTCATGAGCAATTCCCTTGTTGGTTTCTTTGAGAGGCATTGTTATACTAAATGAGGTTACAGGCTCTGTCACGAACCTGTTGCAGTGCATCTTGTCAAACAAGACTTGGCACTGTCCTTTTGTGCTTTCTTATTATAGCAGCCAGTTTCAGTGCAGACATGTGCTGTTCGTGTAAATCTTCGCTGTGTGTGTGTGTGTGTGTGTGTGTGTGTGTGTGTGTGTGTGTGTGTGTGTGTGTGAGCCCTGCAGGCCTTCCCAGGCTCAGCTGCTGCTGCTGCCAAGAGAAAGGGGCAGGGGGCCGCCAGCTTGTGCAAGCGCCCAGTGTTGGGTCAGGTAGCTGTCGCCACCAGGGACGTGGACTGGACGGCCACGTCCTTCGCTCATTGTGCAGAGTCACACTTTCGTGCTGCAGCAGAAGTCCAGTCAATGTTAAATCAGTGACCGTTTCGTAACAACGAACTCTCCCTTTCATAACCTTCATTTGTTTTGTGTTGCGATGGAATGTGTGGAATGGGGCAGGACACCACAACACAGGAGCCCCTTGTGATAGGAGGTCTATGCCGGTTTCCTTTTTGTTTCGCTGTAGTCTGACAAGACCGGGTGCATGTCACACAATCACTGTGGATGGGATCCTTGAAGGTGTCTCAAACTCTGTTTAAAATTTGTTTTTTTTTCATCTTAAGCCGGTCCTGTTTTACTGGGATACACAGGACAATTATAGACTCCACCAAAACACTAAACTTAGACTCGTCAACATTTTGCTTCTGCATGGTTGATTTTTATCTACTGAAAATTATTATGCAGCCATTCTGATCATCGATTTCTTATTTGCATAATTTTTAAAGCAACAATTTTTCCACATTTTATGGCTCCGTAGGAGCTACATAAACAAATTCACCTTGGGTGATGGGGAAATTGTGATTTGGAAAGTCTTCTGATGTTTTATATACAAAAAAGATCCAAGATAAAGTGCGAAAATAATCAGCAGTCAGAGTAGGCAGTCATGTGTATGACTTAATTATTTTCAGCTGCACATCAGGGTATCTACTACAGCTATGCTGGCTGAATTGAAAGAAGTGATTTTTGTATTGCTTTATAGTTTCCTTTAACTATGCAAGGGTGTGCTGCCAGGTTGTGGAAAGACATCCAGCTGGCTGTCATGTGCATAACGCAGTCAGCCGAAGTCAATCATCATCTAATATGATAGAACGCCCACTTGTGGCGGCGTGCTGACTCTGGTTGAAACAGGACGGGATGTCCTGTTGCCAAATGTGACGTTAACTTGATCTCAGTCAGCGTTTATCTTTGGAAAACCAGCAGAGCAGGCATCACAAGTTGAAAGCAGGAGAGGGTTCGTTCTCCGTTTTCTGTTGGAACAGGTGGTGTTTGCTTATTATCCTTTCAGCTGACCTTTATTTGTAGGTCAGTGAGAGCTTTTCACTTTTTTTTAAATCCAAGGTGTCCTGGTGGTTCTTTGAGTCGAAGCTGGGGTCTCTGTTACTGGGTCAAGGTTGACCTGGTATATATCATCTGCCATAAGCCCACAACTGTCTAGATTTACAGCCTGTCTGTGCTGAGTATGCTGTACTGTAAGTATAGAATAATTATGTAACATAAAGCTCATATCCAGAAGGCCGCCACAAGGCACCGTGTAAAGCTGCATCTGTACTCCTGTACTCCTACCAGGGCACATCGCAAAGCAGTGTGTGTGTGTGTGTGTGTGTGAAGTATTGTGGCCTTTTGTGACGTTTGTCTCGGTCTTTTCCCCAGATGGAGGCCCAGAGCTCTAGCGGGCTGCTGCTGTCCAGGAAGAGAAGAAGAGACGGCTCCAAAGGGGAGGCCGAGGAGGGTGAAAGACTTGGGAAAATCCTCAGATGTACCGTGGTGAGTCAGCTGTGTCAGCTGGCGACGTGTTTGTCCAGCGGTTCCCGTAGGTTCGGTGATATATACTCTGCACGCCAGCGCCAAGAGCAATAAAGTTTCCAAATATTTCAGATTTCATCAGATCACCCACAAGCCGTAGCACCCTTGATCGTCACGTCGGTTTATTCTGCAATAGTCCGGGAAAGGTTGTTGCATAATCCCAGAGACAAGATGCCATTGTGTCCAAATAGAGAAGAAAAAGGGATTCAGTGTGGTGGACAGCAAACATTTTTGTGAGAATAAAAACTTAATTCATCACTCACGCCATCTCGATACGCTCGCTTTAGGGATTGAAGCACCCCGCGCCTTACGCAGATGAGCTGGTGCCAGTTAATGCTAAACCCTACGAGCGAGTCAGCATGGAGGAGGCCAAGAGGGGAACGCCGCGTGAGTCTGAATCTTTTCAATCTCCCAGCAGACTTCGACAATCTTTTTCACTCTCTCCTTTTTCTTTGTACCCCCCCCCCCCCCCCCCCCCCCCCGCCGTTTTAACACATTTGTTAATTTGTTCTCGTCTCTCCCCGTCCAGCCGACAGACCGGTACGAGTCTACGCAGATGGTATCTTTGACGTTTTCCACTCGGGTCACGCGAGAGCCCTCATGCAGGCCAAATGCCTCTTCCCGAATACACACCTCATTGTCGGAGGTAAGTGGGAGTCTCTTGTGTCTCCCTGTGGTTTGTTTGCTACTTTGCGTGTCTGTCACGTCCTGCCCCTGACTGTCCTCCTCCTAAAAATGTGAAACGGCCGCAATAAAAGACACGTTTTTGCTTCCTGACCTTTTGGTCTCGGGTGAAGCTATGAAACCGCTGCCCACTGCTTCACAGCCTCCTCTTCGGCGTGCTCAACGGTTTGGCCACCTTGAATCATAATTTCTGTAAATATCCCTCCCCGCTCACAGTGTGCAGTGACGACCTGACCCACAAATACAAGGGCTTCACCGTGATGAACGAGGACGAGCGATACGATGCCATCAGTCACTGCCGCTTACGTGGATGAAGTGGTGCGGAACGCTCCCTGGACGTTAACGCCAGAGTTTCTGACGAGACATCGCGTGAGTGGATGACGCAGAAACACTCCAGATAACAGCCGAACAGAGAAACAGAGAAATCTTAAACTGAGAGGCAAACTGTTGATAAATTGTTAGCTAAAGAATGCAAGAGCAGGAGTAGGGCAGCCACCGCCCCCTGCTGTTTTTTTTTTTTTTTTTTTTTGGTGTATTCATGTTTTTGTGCAATTTGCGGATATGAATCTTGTTGTAACGATCTCTCCAGATTGACTTTGTTGCCCATGACGACATCCCGTACTCCTCAGCGGGCAGCGATGACGTGTACAAGCACATTAAAGAAGCTGGTGAGTGACAAAGTAACCGAGAGAGGTGGTGAGTAAGTAACCAGAAGATACAGCTCAGGATGTGCTGCTGCTTCTTATTTCCTTACTTATGCAGCACTGTGTCGCATGCTTGAATTAAAAACCTATCTGAGGGTCCAAAATACTGAGCTTCTTTTTGTAATAAGGAAATCAATCCTGAATAATACAGTCTTTGTGATTTCATATTGCCTCAGAGGATAGCAATGTACCAGCGGTCCATATTAATTTGTGCATTTTTTTTTCTTCAAAAGAATTTTCCCTCAGCTGAAGCACAAAGACTGATCCTCAGATTGATGAATAGATATTTGTTTGCTGATTTCATATGACTGAATTGACAGGTGTCATTGGTACTTAAAGTGAGAGTTGGTTGTGTCTTCCCGTGCACCATGTCACATGGAAGACAGCTGTTGCAGCATCGGGGACACGACACAACGTCCCAAACAAAAAAAAAATTAAACCAAATTAGTCTTACCTGCTCGTCGTCCCCCTTTTGACCCCGTCTGTGTTTCTCAGGTATGTTCGCTCCCACCCAGCGGACCGAGGGCATCTCCACCTCCGACATCATCACTCGCATCGTCCGCGACTACGATGTCTACGTCAGACGCAACCTGCAGAGAGGATACACGGCCAAGGAACTCAACGTCAGCTTCATCAATGTAGGAAACGGACCTCTGGAGTGTCTCACACAGAGAGACAGAGAGACAAGAGAGAGACAGAGAGACAAGAGAGAGAGACAGACAGAGAGAGAGACACAGAGAGAGAGAGAGAGAGAGACAGAGCGAGAGAGACAGACAGAGAGAGAGAGAGAGAGAGACAGACAGAGAGAGAGAAAGAGAGACACAAACAGAAAGAGAGACAGAGAGAGAGAGAGAGAGACACAGAGAGACAGACAGAGAGAGACTGAGACAGACAGAGACTGTGTGACAGGGTTTTTCGTCTCGTCCAGGTCGGCCTGCTTCAGCTGCTCCGTACTGTAGAAAATAATGATGCCATAGATTCCTGCTGCAGCCTCACAGGAGCACACAGCTACTCTCCCTCTCTGTGGTGCAGTGGAAACATTTGTAGTGGATCCCTCTCCCCCCACTGCAGTGGAAAAGCCCTGTGTGTGTGTGTGTGCGTGTGTGTGTGTGTGTGTGCGTGTGTGTGTGTGTGTGTGTGCGTGTGTGCGCGTGTGTGCGCGTGTGGGTGCGCGACAGTTACAGACCTCCTAAGCTGGTATTTGTAATGTCCCCCCCCCTGCTGTCCTCGTGTCCCGCTATCAGGAGAAGAAGTACCACCTGCAGGAGCGCGTGGACAAGGTGAAGAGGAAGGTACGCGACGTGGAGGAGAAGAGCAAAGAGTTCGTGCAGAAGGTGGAGGAGAAGAGCATCGACCTCATCCAGAAATGGGAGGAGAAGTCCAGGGAGTTCATCGGCAACTTCTTGCAGATGTTCGGGCCCGAGGGAGCGCTGGTGAGGACTCCCCGACTCTTGTTTGGTCCGTAAGCCGCGTTTAATCGGGGAGGGTCGAACGAGAGCCGAGGAGACGCGCCGCAGTGGGAAGGGAGGCTTTAAAATCAAGGACGCGTCAGAGGTGCCGTCACTTCCACTCGTCTGTAAATGAACAAAGCATGAAAACCGCTCCATCGTCTCGACACGGCGACGCCCGCAGAGGGCCGGACGGCGTCTCGCTTGAGATTCCAAGCTGTCGACGTATGTGAAAGAAAAGCAGTCGTAAAATGAAACCCGGGGGGGTGGGGGGGGGGGGGGGTCCGTCAAATTTTAATTTTTTTTTTTTTTTTTTCTCCACAAATTGAAACGTCTTTAAATACACATTAACATGAATCCAACATGTTGTAGCGGATGGATGAATGGAGGCAGAAGATTCGATCTTTCGGTCAGAAATGCGCACATTCAGCGACACGGCAGCAGCTCTCTCAAGCTGGACACCGGTTCACTCGCAGCGCGAGACGAGCCTGGACATGTCCCTCCAAGCCTCCTGCGCTCCTCCAGTTTCATATAAAACACTATTTTATGCGATATATATATATATATAGTAGGGGGTCCCTGCTCCATCTCTCTATCAGTTTGGGGGGGGTCCTTGGCCTGAAAGATTGTTGAAGACCCCCTGGTGAGAAAAAAAAAAAAAAAAAAAAAGGTCCAGGCTGAAAACGATCAAAGCTTCCTTTTAACTCCGTTGGTAGAAAAGTTATACAGTCACATGACTCTCTGAAAATAGTTGTACACATGAGCACAGCGCAGGTGTTTGTTTTTTTTGTCTTTTCATGTCTCCTCCTTCCACGTGACGGTTTTTGATCATCAGCTGATGGGACCGACGTGGTCTCCCGGTTTCTGTCTCTCCTCCGCAGAAGCACATGCTGAAGGAAGGGAAAGGCCGCATGCTGCAGGCCATCAGCCCCCGGCAGAGCCCCAACAGCAGCCCCACCCGCGAGGAGCGCTCCCCCCTCCCCCACCTTCCGCCTCCCCTTCTTCTCCAAGACGTCCCCGCCTCCCTCCCCCCCGCCGCACCACAGCAAGGCCCGCGGCTACCTCATCAGCGAGGACGACGACGAGGACGAGGAGGAGGAGGACGAGGAGGACGAAAACTAGACGGCTGAAGGGGGTCTCGCCGTCGGGTCCCAGTCGGCCGGCAGAGCTGCCGGGTGGCGCGCTTTTCATCGAGCCCCCCCCCGGTTCGAGTTTTTCTTTTGATGTTTAGCATTTCAGTGTTAACTGTAAAACACCCAGGTTCTCCACAAACGACCTTTTTTTTTTTTTTTTTTTTTAATCTTTTTTCTTTCTTTC